>NW_025920296.1:0-261433 GCF_902686445.1 Sciurus carolinensis | reverse complement strand
TTGCTCCATCCTGTGCGTGCATGTGGTGTGTGTGTGTGTGTGTGTGTGTGTATGTGTGTCCCAGCAAGACCCCAGCAGACACACGCTGGTCAGCCACCACTTGAATTAGCACCAAAGGATTATGGGACCCTGGGCCATTAATCTAGGTTACAAACAGGACTCAGAAGGCATATTTGCCCCCAAAATTGAAAAGATTAGGCCACATTTGTCAAATGGTAGGGTTTTATCACCTCCACAGCAGATGCTGTTAAATATTCATGAGCTGCATAAGTGGGAGAATCCCAGCTAGACCGGTTGGCTTTCAGCTGCAGAGGGAGAGAGGGGAGATTTATCTGGACTCAGCAAGGGATGAAAGGTACGGGATTGTGTCCCCTGCTTGCTGGGCACAGCATTGGGGGAGAGCCTGGGCAGGGCCTCCTGGGCTTCTTTGTGAAGGAGGAGGGGGCTCGGCCAGTCACCCGGGCAGGGTGCTGTGGGAGAGGATGAGGAGGTGGCTCCTCCCGGGCTCTTGCCTTGCTGCATTGTGGGTGATTTCTACTTTTGTGCTGCCCCCAATAATGGGGAGCTTCCCAAGTAGTGCATTGAACTTATATGGCTCCCCACCTTCCTGTACACCCAGGGTCCAGCCCCACAACAGGACAGAGTCAGCAGAATTGAGCGGAGGCTCCAATCCCTCCTCTGGACATGCCCCACTGAAGAAAGAGAAGAGCAAGGGTCTCACCTCCAGATCCTGGGGCTGGTGCTAAGACTGTTCCAGAAGCTAGTCTGGGCATATGAATGTCGATTCAGAGAAGGAGTCTGGGGTCCAAGAGACCCACACACAAATCCTGGATCCATCACTTCATGGTCATGAGGGCTGGAAATGTCACTTCTTGGACACTGTGCTTCCACTTCTTCATCTGGAAAAGGCATTCGATGACAATACTGCTCACTTCCCTGAGTTGTTGGAGGATTCAATCCAGCTCTTGGTGCCTGGCATTCAGTAAGTGCTTAATAAATGTCAGCCATGACTACAGCAAGATTGTGATTTATAGAGGGCCCCTTTGGTGCCAATCACCACACTCAAAGGGGCAAAAATTAGATGGCAAATCTCTGCGATTCAATAGGGTCTTGGCCAACCTTTGAAGCTAAATGAGTTAAAATTTAAAAATTCAATTCCCCCATGTCACTCACGACATCCCAACTGCCCAGGAGCTGGGTGGCTGCCATATTGGACAGCACAGATGGGGGACTTTCCATTGCTGTGGAAAGTTTCTGACCACAGCACCGTGGGTGATCCAGCCCAGGAGGGGTCTCCTGCAGGGGCCCTTCCTGGCTCAGCTCAGCTGCATTCAGTTTGAACCTGGGAGGGAATGTTTGTCAGCACAGTGAACCCAGCTTCTTTCCCAGGGGACTCGTCGAAGCCCTTGATACATCACGGGTGCCATGAACACAGGATGTAGAATTCCCCAGGGGACTTGGCCACGAGGTGTGTCATGGGGGTCAGACTCCCTGGGGTGTAGTTTGGGAAATACAGCCATAACATCCACCCCACCCCAGAAGGTATTCATGAATGATTTGGCCACAAAGAGTCCCTTCCATGAACACGTACCCAGACCTGCAGAGGACGGCGTTGGGGCCATGCACACCAGGCCGCTGTGCTGTGTCCAGGGAGGAGGCCGCTCCCTGCCCGAGGGCTCTCTCTGACTGTGGGAGAGATGGTCCCCACATTGACCAAGGGCAGATCAATCCTGGGCCTTCCCCCTCCTGTGGGCAGGGATGGCCAAGAGCTGCCCGCTCTGCCAGCAGGGCTCCATCCAGTTCTGCCCAGAGGCAGCTGGCTACTCGCCTCTCCTTTCTTGATTCTTCACACCTCCCCTCTGAGCTGAAGCCACCTCCCGAATAAACCACTAGTGTTTGGAACCCCCGCTGCAGGCATGGGCCGTGACATCCCTGCTCTGTCCCTTGAGTGTTTCCCTTCGCTCATCAGATGAGGTCCAGTCCCCTTAGCAAGGATATCCACACACCTGTCCAGCGGTGCCTGCCACACACTGTGCTGTGAACTCTGGGAGAGTCCCCCTCCAAGGTTCATGCTCCTGTCTAGCCGGCCACCCTGTAAGCATCCTGCCTACCCAGCTGTACTGTTGTCAAGGCCAACCTTGAAGTCACTATGGTTCCCACCACATTCTCCCCTGGACAGTAGATACTGATTAACTCCAAACCCTGCAAAGGCCAGGACAGGCCTCCCACCTGTGACAGCTCAGTGGCCAGCCTCCCCAGGCCCTTATGCAGCCTTGGGTGAATGTCACACTTCTGCAAAATGGAAGCTCAGACTCTAAGGCAGGTGTGTAGCAGGACATGGTGATCGGTGTGTCTGGGCTGCCTGGGGGCTGCTGGCATTTCCTGGGCTATGCTTTTCCCACAGAAGGGCCTGCCAAGGTTTTCCCCAGGGGATCTTTCTGCTGTGGGTGTTGGGGGGGCACCCAGAGTCGGTAAAGATCTGCTGAGAGCCTGGGGAAGGAGACGAAGATCAGGGAGGTCAGGGTGGACCTCAGGGATGTTTCCCCAAAGCACAGCTCTGGTCTGGGAGAAATGCCCTCCAGCCTGGTCTCCCAGCTACTCAGATGTGTGGCTAAGGACCTCATCACTGATGGTGGTTCCTGAGGGTAGACTGGAACGTGCCAGGCCCTTGTGTGTGACCAGAGTGACCACCAGATGAAACAGTGAAGAAAGTGGCCTCTACCAGATGCCTGAGGGTGGCTTTGCAGAGTGTGGTCAGAGCCCTTGGCCATCAGGAACATATGGATTGAAGACGGGGGCTTGGACAGGTCCCCAGTGGAGGCAGACATAGAGCCATAGAGTAAAGAAGAACCGGTGTCAAGATTGGGTTGATGACATGGAGCATCCCTGGGGGAGAACCCTGGAGGGTGGGGGCCAGGGACTGGAGCCAGGAGCACCCTCGCCCCTGCCTCCTTCCAGCTCTGTCCCCTGGGCAAGGGGCCTCACCGCTCTGTGCTCGGCTTCCCCACCTGTAAAATGTGACTCATAGTAGAAGCTACCTCCTGAGGGATCGGACAGCAGCCAAATGGATGAATCCCTTTGGAGACAGAAGGACCCCAGTGCATTCCGAGGAGCATCACCTGTTATTACCACTTGCTGGGTATTGAACAGACATGACCATGAGCATTCTCAGTTGATCTTCTAGTTAAACCCTTTGGGGTAAGTGAGATGATTTGATTTCTCTTCCTTCTCAGAGGAGAAACTGAGGTTCCTAGAGTTGTTTTATTGGGTAGCAGGGATTGAACCCAGGGGTGATTAACCACTGAGCCACAGCCCCAGCCCTTTTATATTTTATTTTGAGCATCTCACTAAGTTGTGGAGGGCTTTGCTAAGTTACTGGAGACTGCCTTTGATCTCATGATCCTCCTACCTCAGCCTCCTTAGCAGGTGTGCGCCACCACGCCTGGCTCATATGGGTTTTAAATCCTGCCTAAGGTCACACAGTGGGTGATCTGGTCCACTGGCACTTAAACTCATTGCAAAACCCCTGTTCTCTCTGCCTCCTGGTTTGAGGCTTGGGGAAGGAGGGAAGATACTGGGGACATCAAAAAGCCCACATCTACTTTTCCGCAGGCCATTAGGAAAGCAGACGGCCCGCTGTGAACCTGTCTACACTAGAGCAGCACCAATGTGTAAAAGCCCCCACCCCATTTTCTCTCCTCTGTTGGGCTGTGAGCTCCAGATTTTCCATACAGACCTGCCCGGATGCTCCTCACAGGGCCCAGAAATGTAGAGCATTTGAAATCAAAATGACCCCAGAGGATTGGGATATGCCCTTGATTTCCAGACAGACCAAAAACATTCCAGAGGAATGGCCCCCTGTAGACAGTATTTCCTTTGGTCTTCCTTCACCGTGACTGTTTCCCCTCCATTACCACCTAGGAAGTGGGGGATCAGATGACATATTTAACTGGTTCTATATTCCCCTCCCCCGACGATGCACAGAGGAGAGAAGGAGTGGGGGAGGGAAAGAGAGGGAGGAGGGATCCACTAAGGACTGTCCCCTACCCCCAAGTCATGGCCCCAGCCCTTCTCCTCCATCCTGGGCCCCAATCCCAGGTCCTCTGAGTCCTGTCCCCAGTTTTGGGGGACAGGCAAGGGAGCAGAACAGAAAGGCAACTCAGAGTGGGAAATGTGTATTCCTCCTGTGACACAGCGACTCCCTCGCTGGCAAAATATGCCTTGATCTATTTCCCCTGGTAGTGATTTCAACAACAGTAACAGATCCATAATTTCCCTAGCAGGCCATGGAGGGTGGTGGGGGTTTGTTTTTCTTCTGGTGTGGACAGAAAGCTCTTTATTCTCTTCTTGTTTGGGAAGACTCCTGCCGGAGGAACCCAGCCTCGCTCCAGGAGGGAGCCCAGGCAAGGGACAGGGGTGACCAGGTGTCAGAGGGAGGGTGCTGCCCCCGCTGGGCCTCTGACCCTGAGCCCAGGATGACTCAGCCTTCTCCTCTCTAAAATGGGGAGAATCCCCCAGCAAAGAGAGAGGGGGCTGACAGCAACAGGCGGCCTTGGGAGCCAAAAACAGTGCCCCAGTGTTCTCAGTCGTGAAAATGAAACTGAGCTGAGCTTTGTGCCAGGCCTCACTAGCACCTGGGTGAACAGTCTTAGATTTCCTGTTCTGGGCACTTGCCTCTTGCCGGGTGTTTTGACATTTCTGATCTTTAGGATCTTCCACTTAAGCCTCTCCATCCATTTCCCACATAACGAAATGGAGGTTCAGAGAGGGTAGGTGACTTGCCCAAGATCACACAGTGTGCGACTTGTGCTGTCAAGATCTAAATGCAGGTGACTCTGAATCCAGACCTTGTCCCTGGTCCAGCATCTCCTGGAAACCTGATCGAAATACAAAATCTCGGGTCTTGTCCCGGATGTACTGAATCCTGAACTCAGGTTGGGTTCAGCCCTCTGCTTATTAGCCCCCTGGGCAGTTCCTGGGGACAGCTGCGGCCAAGAACTCAGATGCCACCACTGGCTGGCAGCCTGCGGAGCTCTGTTCACACCTGCATCCACTCCACGAGGCCTGTGCCTCTCCTCAGTCTCCATCTTCAGAATGGGCGCCACTCCACCCGGCCTGCCACCTGGAGCATTTCCCTCGAAGGACCTGGAGGTGACACGCCACCAGCAGCAGGGTATTGATGGTGTGCTGTGTGCCAGGCCATGCTGAGGGGTCCAATGTCATTGCGTCTTGGCTTCAACCCCATGAGGTGGGAGCTGTCCTGCAGAGAAGGAAGAGGCTCAGAGACGGGGTCCTTTGCTACCAAGGGGCTTCAGGTGGGGCCAGTACCCATAACCCCCGCACCCGGTCGCTTTTGCTGGACAAGGCACTAGGCCAAGCCAGCAGTAGGGGTTCCCACGGCTCCTGGGAGCAGATGAGCAACTCGGGGTTGGTGCATGTTCGTGCATGTTCGTGCATGTTCATGCTCAGGTGTGAGCTGCCTGCCCACCATGTTTCCCCATGAACCTGGTCCCCACCCTCGAGGAAGCCCCAGATTCCAGGGTGAGGCACAGATTCCAAGCGGCTCAGCCCCTGGACTCCCAGACCAAGGCCACCTGTCCCCTGGGCCCAGGCTGGAGCAGGAGACTTGCTCTGCAGGTGAAGACTGGACAGGGACCCAGAGCCAGGACCCACGTGCAGACTTGGGCGGGGAGGCTCAGGCCGGCCACCGTGGCCGTGGTCAAACTTGCCAATGCTCCACCAGTCTCTCCACTGCCCTCAGGAGCAGCCTTCTGGCTGACCTTTGCCCTCAGTCGTCCCTCAGGTGGGGAATGTGAAGGGGAGGGATTCCCTTTGTCCTCTAAAGACAATCTGCTGCTCCAGAACCCAGGGAGCCAGGGGTCAGCAGATCCACCTAAGGGCCACCCCAGGGCACGGCCTGTCTATAAGCTGTCCCCGGTGCCTGGCACTGCCCGTCCTTTCACATCTTGTCCTCACCCCCCAGTCGTAGAGCTGGGCATCCTAGCAGAGGGCCTTGGGCTGCCACACAAAGATGCTGACCATCTGGGCTTGGCTGGGGACGTGTGTCAGTCTGGTCTGGGCAGAGGTTCCACAGGCAGGGATAGGCACAGTCGCAGGTGGGGACCCTGGGAGGCAGGGAAGCAAGCCTTGTTTTTCCCTGTGGGTAAGTTTGGGCCCAGTGGTCATGGCCATGTCCTGGGTTCCACACAGTCTGGAGTCCCTGACTGTTTAGCAGATGAATACCTGGACCATTCCCAACTTGCTCTTGACCTTCAGATGCATCTTTCCTGCTCAGGGCCTCAGTTTCTGCATCTGCACAGTGACGGTGACTTTTTCAGGTACTGTGTCCATCCAGCCTCTGTGTTTCACCTCCTCTTAGGAAGACGAGGGAGGCTAAGGGTCCAGGGTCCGATGGAGGAGTAGAGAGGAGCCAGGGAGCCTGGGGCCCTCAGCCAGGATGGATGGAAGAAAGGATGAGAAGGTACTGATGGGACAGGAGTCAAGGGGGAGGCTGGAGGCGGGGAGGGGAGAAGATAAAGGGCAGCCTCTGATCAGGGAGGCAGATGGGGAGGAGTGGCCCCCGGTGGGCTGGAGAAACCCAACCAGCCATAATCACGGGCCCAGCAGTGGCGTGTGGTGCCACCAGCGGAACTTGGGCTCTCCTGGAGAAGGAGCCGGCCAGTTAATGAGCTCGGAGTGCAAGGGACGCCTAGTGCTGATTCTGCTCCCCCGGAGCAGCTGGGCCAGAGCAAGGCCAGCCGGTCGGGCAGCTGGGCTCCCACGCCCAGCTTGGCCAGCTGGTCAGCCGCCAGCAGGCGCTTGGCGCCAGGACTGTGCCGGAGGGCCTCCCGTGGCTGTGTCCCTGCAACACCTGCCGTGACAGCCCTGTGCTCACCTGGATGGCAAATCAGCCCCAAGGCTTCCCTACACCTGGACACAGGATG
Organism: Sciurus carolinensis; assembly: GCF_902686445.1. Lineage (NCBI taxonomy): Eukaryota > Metazoa > Chordata > Mammalia > Rodentia > Sciuridae > Sciurus > Sciurus carolinensis. The sequence goes on along the minus strand of NW_025920296.1, from coordinate 254,489 downwards.
GCATCTTCACAGTGGTCCCCGGTGACAATGACGATAATAACACAGTGACCAACTTGAACAGTGTCAATGGTGTTGGCGATGGCACTCTCCTGTCCTGTTCTCACCTCCTGGAACCTCACAGGAGGACCTGGCTCCCCACCTTGGAGTCGCTGACATTTGGGACCAAATAATACTATGCTGTCCCATGCAGTTGACACCTCACCAGACACCAGCAACACCCACTTGAGACAATCAAAGCACCTCCAGAGATGGCCGAAGGGCCCCTGGTAGGGAGCCACTTGTCCCGTCCTGGTGTAGGGACAAGAAGCCTGAGGCTCAGAGTGGTGGCCCCTGTGCACCCCATAGGACCATACCATTTGTGTAATCATAAATTTACATAGGGCAATGTTGTTTGATTCATTCTCTTGTTTTTTTCCCTCCCCCCCACCCTTCCTACCCCTCTTTTCCCTCCATACAGTCCTTCCTTCCTCCATTCTTACCACCCTCCTTATCCCTAACCCTAAACCTAACCCTAACCCTAGCGCTAACACCTCCCACTCCCATTATATGTCCTCATCCACTTATCAGCAAGATCATTCGTTGACTGTGGAATCTTGCACAAGGGACCTGAGTCTCACTTTCCAAATCTGACCAACAAAGATAGTTACACCCCTTCTCTCAAGAGTGTTAAGAAGAAGAAATGGAGAGCTGTTCTTGCTGGATATATTTTATTCAGTGATAATAATCAGCGTTGCCATTTGGGAACACCTATACTGACTTAGGCCTGTGTTATCCAAGAGGTATTTTTGTGGCTATTTGAACTGAAATGAAATAAAGTGTAAAAAGTTAGTTGCCTGATTTTAGTTTCTCCATTGCAAGTGCTCAGTGGCCATATGTGGCTGTGCAGGTGAGAGACTTTACAATCATTCCAGAAAGTTCTTATGGGTGGTGCTGGATTCCACCATGCATCTCAGACTTGATGTGCCTAAGATCCCCTGGAGATCAGGTTTGATGCAGATCTGGGTTTGGAAGACCTGTGGTGGAGCCCACCGCTCTGCGTTTCTGAGTATCTTCCAAGTCTAGGGACCACAATTTGAGTAGCATCAGTCTAGGCGATGCTGTTTTGGGTTTGATAGGCAGGGCTCTCTTGGAGAAGGTGACACTCACACAGGGACTGGAGGCTGAGGATGGAGGATGAAGACCTGAGAACTCCTTAGCGGGTTCAAGCTCTAGCACCAACCTGATTCCCCCAGGAATCCTTAGTGTCCCCACATAGAAAATGGGCATGACTCTCACCTGCTCCCCACCTCCCTGGGCTGGTGTGAGGAGGGCAAGTGTGGGCAGGGAGCATGTTCATGATGACCTGCCAGGCAGGGGAGGGGGCCTGGCCCAGCAGCCTCCATGGGGGCTCCCAGGTTGCCATGGAAACAGTCCCAGATCGATGGTGGATCTCGGCACCAGAGAGGGTGTTCTGGTGGGAGAGAGCCATTCACTGACCATGAAGTCATCTATTAATTTTGTATGTATTGCCATGTGCCCAGCTTTGTGTGGACCAGAGGAAACCATGAACAATATGGAACCCCCCTTCTCTTCTCTTCTCTTCTCTTCTCTTCTCTTCTCTTCTCTTCTCCTCTCTTCTTTCTTCCTTTCTTGTGCTTAGGAGTGAACCCAGGGCACTTTACTGCTAAGCTACATCCCCAGCCCTTTTATTATTTTTATTTTAGGCAGGGTCTCTCCCACTAAGTTGCTGAGACTGGCCTCCAAATTGTGATCCTCCTGCCTCAGCCTCCCAAGTCGCTGGGATTATAGGCATGACCCGCTGCACTGACCAGAACCTGCATCTCCATCTGAGGTCTGTCGATGGTCAGCAGCTGGGCGGGCCAGGTGCCTCATCCCAGGGCACAAGCGCAGGGGCCCTTATTTCCAAGAGAGGGGCAGGGAGCTGGGGTAGGGGACAGAAGGATGTAGGAGAGGGTGACAGTGGGAGGGACGGGATTAGGGAAGGCGTGGAGGCAGCAGGGACAGGGGAGAGGCTGGCAGCTTGAGGACCTGCCCTTGATGAGGCATGAGTGGGGCAGGGCCTCAAGGACTCCCTTGTGGATTCCTCTGTGGTTGGGAGAGGCCCTGGAGTCATGAAGCCCACAGGAGGCCCCTCTCCTTGCCTCTGTCTCCAGGTCTTGGGTGGGGGCCCCTGACCTTGACCTCATCCGGCACAACAGGCTTGGGTTTTAGCTGCTGGCTGCTGGCCCCTGGCGCTTCCTCTCACTGACATGCGCTGGCCTGTGCCTCGGTGGCTCTGCTCACTCCCAGGAGGCCACTCTGTCCCCGTGCCTGGCCCTGCCCCTGACTGAGGCCTCCTGGATCTTTGGTCTGCCCCTTCCCAGAGCCAATGACACCTGTACCTGCAAGGCCGTCCCACTGTCAGCCACTCTGTATAAATCAGCAGTGTGCCTGCTCCTGGCCCACAGCTCCACCCAGCCCAGCTCCAGGCCCATCACACTTACTCGTGGCCCCGGCCCACAGAGCTGGCACATAGTAGATGCTCACTTCACCAACGTGCGATGGATGACTTGACCCCTCTCACTGCAAGGAGAGGATGCTGCTGCTGGACATTTTGCAGGAAGGAGGGGGGAGAATGTAGGCCCTCACCACCTGCAGGTTTCATACGGAGACACAGACCATAGTGAGAGGCAGGGGCATGGACAGAATGGCACTTGGCCTTTCTTCTTGAGTCCAGAGCACCGGTGGGTGGGACATGAGGTCTCTTGAGGGAGTCTCAGGATGTGACCTTTAAGGTCTGTGGCCTCCCAGCACCTGGGACCATTCCAGCCTCTATGGCTGTGTGTGGCTCATCCTGTCTCCCCAGCAGCTGGAGGAGATCAGGCTTCAATGTCCCTCATTATCCCTGGGACACTGAGTACCTCTGAAGGGGAGCACGAGGCTGGGATGGCAGACGGCTGGGAACCCAAGAGGCTTGGCCACCTGAGAACCCTGGCTGAGGGGGCCCCGTGGGTGGCACTGATGTCCTCGATCTTCCCGCGATGGTCTCAGCCACCTCCCCTCCATGACCTCCCTGCCCTCTCCTGTTCCCCTGCTCAACCAATGCCTGGTCCCCCAGGGCGGCTAGAGAAGGTCTTTGTGACCTGGGCTTCCTGTGGTCTATGGGCCCACAGCTCCACCCAACCCAGCTCCGGGCCTGTCACTCTTACTCATGGCTCTGACCCACAGAGCTGGCACTTAGTAGGTGCTCACTTCACCAATATGTAATGGATGACTTGACCCCTCTCACTGCAAGGAGAGGATGCTGCTGCTGGACAGTTTGCAGGAAGGAGGGGGAAGAATATAAGCCCTCACCACCTGCAGGTTTCATACAGGGACACAGACCATAGTGAGAGGCAGGGGCATGGACAGAATGGCCCCCTTGGCCCCCTGTAGGCAGGTGCTATGGGCTTCAGTGGAGACCACCAAGCCCAGGACTTCCCTGAGTCAGAGCTGGGTCACACATGTGCCTAGTGTGACCCTGGGCAAATGACCATCCCTCTCACCTCTAAAGCATGTCACAGCACCAAGGTGGAAGGCTCCTCTGGCAGATTATCCTGGGAGCCCCCCTGGAAGAGGAGCCTGGGACGGGGACATGGTGCTGGGGACTTGCTTGAGGACTGAGCTCAGAAGAGCAACCTCGAAGGGAAGGGCACCCTGGAGGATGGGGAGGACTGAGCCAGAGGGTTGTCCCTGGTCCTGGCCTGACCCCGGGGCTCACCCCGGGTGCAGGGGTCAGCGGGCCTGCCTGCAGGTAGGAGGAGCCATAAAGGACCAAGAGTCAGGTCCTGGCAGCTGAGGACAATTCTCAGAGAAGGGGGTGGCACCCCAGCACACCCACCATGATCATAGGACTGTTCACCAGGTGGCCAGCACCTCTCCCCCGAGGCTCCATGGCAGGGTGGACCCACAGCGAGTTCTTGCCACATGGATTTCTCCCTCTGCTCAGGACACCAGAGCCTGTGGGCAGTCCTCACCTCCACCTCCCCTGTGTTCCTGAGCAGTCTGGTTTCTCTGCCAGAGCTCAGAGTCCAGCAGATGGGCCTGTCCCCTTGGGGACACATGCAGGGGACACCCTGGTCCCTCCACACGCAGCCTACAGGTTCCTTGGTGGCTGCCCTTTTTCTCTGGGTTCTGCTCACCAAGCCCCCCCACAGGACGTCGCTCTGGACCTCCGCCTGGATGAGACAGCATCGCCTTACCAATCATGAACCCAGTGGGGCGCAGGGCAGTTTCCAGCCACCTGGCTGCCACCTTCCTCCTGGCCTTACTCACTTTGAAGTTGAGGCTGCAGTCATGGGCACAGGGTCCTTTCCTCCTAAGGACAAGTCTTTGGAGGCCTCAGTGTCCTCTCCATGAATGGAGTGCCTGGACACAGAGCTGCCCCACACTGAAGGACAGGAACCTGGAGGAATCCCGCTTGCCTCCTGCAAGCCCAAGCCACAGGGCCAGGCCAGTGAGGACCATGTCCTCTGAAACCATGAGCCACCATAAACCTTTCTCCTTCAGGCTGATTGTCTCAGGTGTTCCGTCACAGTGATGCACACTGACTGGCACATCTCCCAGAATCCCAGAGAAACAGACAGGAGAGCTGCCAGCCCACTTTATGGATGAAAAACTGAGGCTCAGAAATGTTTCTGGTGTTTTCCCAAGGCTTTTTGGAGATTATTCCACGAGGACCAAGGAATCCTGGATTCAAATTCTTGTTCTGTCCCCTGCCAATAACTATCGTGTTCTACAAATATCAGGCACCGGCCAAACACACGAATCATCCAGCAACTCTCCGAGATGGGTCTTGTCTTCATTTCTCATAAAGAAGCCCAGAAAGGCAGAGTGTCCTCGTTCCCCTTCCCATTCAACCCCGCAAGCCCCCAGAGGCAACAATTCTATTTTTTTCCACCATGACTTAATCAGACCATTGTCAAACTTCATAAAAGTGGAATTGTACAAACGTATTCTTCTGCAAGGGTTTAGCTCAGCATCAACATTGGGGATCCATGGGTCTCTTTCTTTTTATCACTGAGTGGCATCCCACTGAATGGACATACCACAATGTGTTTATCGAGATGGTGGATTGGTCTGGTTGCCAACATTTGGTATTGTCAGTCTCTGATTTTAGGCCTTCTAGGCACGCAATAGTATCTCACTGCAGTTTTAATTTGCACTGGTGACCAGCAGAGTTGAGTGACTCCATTGTAAAAGTCAGAAAATGGAGGCTCAGAAAGGTTCAGTAATTGGTTCAAGACTGTACAGGTTGAAAAGTCAGTGTTCACACCCACTGCTACAGTATGAATATTTGTGTCCTTCCAAAATGCATAGGTCAAAAACTAACCCCCACTGAAATGGTGTTGGGAGATGGGACCTCTGTGAGACTTGGTCAGGAGGGTGGAGCCCTCTTTAATGGTATTAGTGCTCTTATAAGAGAGGTCTGCAGAGGTCCCTCACCCTGTCCTCCACGTGAGGGCACAGCTAGAAGGTGCCATCTATGATCCAGAGGTGGGTCTTCAGCAGACACTGGATCTGCCAACACCTTGTTCTTGGGCTCCGGGCTCCAGACTGTGAGGAACGGATGTCTGCTGTTAAAAGCTGCCTGGCTTCTGGTATTTGGTTATAGCAGTCCTCACCAACCCTTCCCTTGGCTTCAAAACCATTTAGCTCAAAATCATAAAGTTGGGCTGGATTTGTCCTCCAGGGCCCTCCCACACTCTCTAGGACATTTACAACATGATAATAATGATAACAGTAATTTAAAAACATAAACAATCAGGAAGGATGCAAAAAAAAAGACAAGTGTCCAGAACTGAATGATTGGAAAAGAGGGAGGAATCTCATAGCGGGCAGAAACTTTGTATTCTTGGAAGTCACTCATTGTCTACGTTTTTTTTTTTTTTTTTTTGGTACCAAGGATTGAATCCATGGGCACTATACCACGGAGCCACATCCCCAGACCTTTTAAAAATATTTTCTCTAGAGACAGGGTCTCACTGAGTTGCTGAGGCTAGTTTTGAACTCAATCCTCCTGCCTCAGCCTCCCAAACCCTCTTCATGGCCTTTATGCAGGTGGGTTGCATTTTTGAAATCCTATTCTTGATTCCAATTCTTTTTCTGTGCCCCAATGCTCTGGGACTGATTCATGGGGTTTGGGGTTGTGCCTTCACCCCACTTGGAGGCAGAGAGCGGGTTTTGTTGACCTCCTGAGCCCTCCTGGCAGGACAGGGAAGGCCCGCCATCACATGACGCTGCTTGGCAGCTTGCAGGCTGCAGAGCGCCCTCCCTGCCCATTGTCTTCTTGCTGTTTATGTTGGTGCCATTGGATTCAAACTTGGCAGGGGCCCACATGGCCTTAGAGCTGGTGGCTGAGCTCAGATGCAGGCTCTGTTTGCAAACAGCTGAGACTGTGTTGCCAAGTGCTCTCACCCCTGACTCGATCCTGCTAGCTCCCAGGTTGTGACTCAGGAAAACCAGCAATGGCAAAAGTCACAGGGACAATTCAGGCTGTCCCCGCATCCTCGCTGGTCCCCCATGGAATGAGACGCACACTCTCATTTCTCCAATGCTTCACCCTCTTCCAGCGGAGGAACCACCTTACTCTCTCAGCTGTAGGGGTTCAGGTGGAGCTTCCCATCAGTGTCAGGGGTGGGCTGGAAACCAGCCCTAGTCAATCAGAGCACTTCATGTCTCTGCCTGTAGTGATTGGTTAAAGGACACATGTGACCCAACTAAGCCAGTGAGATTCCATTCTGCTCCTTAAAGCCGTAGTCTCTTGCTATTGGTTTGCTAAACTGGAAGAATGTCAGTTTGAAGCTCTTGGTGGCCCTTCTTGCCATCAGGAGAAGAGAGCCTTCAAGGTCAGCCTCAAGGAAAGAAGAGTCAAAGGGTGGTTGGAAACAGATTCCAAGGGACAGCCATTGAGCTCCTGGGTCCAGCTGTGCCTGAAACCTGAATTTTTCATTTTGGTGGTCCTGTTAATTCCCTGCACATACTTAAACAATCTTATGTGGGTGCCTGTCACTTGCAACTGGAAAAGACTCTAACCTATCCTTCTACATGGTGGCAGGGTAGGGGTGGGAAGAAAGAAATTCAGAAAACCTAAGCTGTATCTTTGAATCTTCAGGGGAGGGAGGGAGCATAGAGGACATTTTAGGGTCATCTGATTCCACCCCTCGCCCACTCACAGAGTGTCCTCCACTTCATCCCTAACAGGACATCAGGCTTTGCTTGGATGCTTCCAGTGACAGAGAACTCGATCTCTCTCCAGGCAGCCCATTTCATTGCCAGGAAACTCTGAAGGCTAGAAATTCAGGCAGGGTATCTGTCAATAAGAGACCAAAATAAATAACATGCAGCTTGGCATGCCTCTGCCCTCCATTATCATTTGTCACATCATGGTGCTTGCCCTCAAGTCCTGGGTCTGCCATCTCAACCCAGAGCCAAAGCCTGCAGGGCATCGCCTGTTACATCCCGAGTTCCTCTGCTCCCTGCTCATGAGCCCAGGAGGACCAGTCCCTGCCTCCTGTAGAGCTTGGACCTCTGCTGCTGCCACTTGCTCTGCTGGACCCTCTCCTCCCGATTGCCAGTGCTGGCTCCCTGGCCTCCTCCGAGTATGTCCAGATGTTGCCAGATGCCCACTTAAATCTGTGTCCTCCATGCTGCCCCTGTCACCTACACTAGGTTTCTCCTTAGTGTTTGTCATCACGTGACATGGAATTTAGTTCACTTAACTAAAGTGGCAAGGGCAGGTAATTCTTCTCACCTCTGTTCATGGTTGTGCCTCCGTCTGGCTGTCCCTTGGTATCATGGGGGATGGGCACCAGGACTCCAGAGGATCCCCAGGCCAGCAGATGCATGAGGCCCCCATGGACTCTCTGCCCTCCTGGTCATCTCTAGATCACTTAGAACAACTCATGCAGTGGAGATGTCATGTAAATAGTAATTCTGTACCCTCCAGGGAGTCCCCACTGGGACAGGGCTATATATGTTCAGTACAGATGCAGTTTAAAAAAAAATTAAACATTTCCATGTTTGCTGTGCTAGGGATCAAACCCAGCATGCATGCTAGACAAGTGCTATGCCACTGAGCTCCATCCTCCAGACGTTTCTGATCTGTGGTGGGTTGAATCCACAGCTGTACCTGCAGAGGGTTCGCTGTAACCAAGAACGAGGTCGGCACAGAGTAGATGCTCATTAAATACTAATTGAATGAATCATCCAACTTTGAAATGGAGCCTGGCACACACAATGTTGCCGGTAAGAGCAACATGGGTGCTGGGAGGGGTGGGGCTGGTTTATTGCTCTTCAGAGCCCCAGGGGTGCCCATGCTAGGCAGCCAGGCCCCTCTGAGATGGGGGCTCTTAGGCAAAATGACCACACTCTGTCTCTCTCAGCACCCACTGACCATGGCTGGAGGCAGAGATGGGGAAATCAATAAGTTTAAAGATCAGCGTTGGAGGCCGTTGGGGAAGAATGCCTCTCTCTCTGCTGAGGAGGCTGCTTTGGGAGGGATGGGGATGCCTGGCCAGTGGCAGAAAGCCTGCCAACCTTCCCAACCCTGCTACAACCTCTGCTCCCTGAGCCTGGGGACAGAGCCCCATCCCCTCGCCTCTTTCAAGGAGTTGCTCAGCTCTGGAGGCCTGGGGAGTTTCTCCCAGATCATAAATTCTCTGCACAGAATTTAGGTTGCACCACAGGCAAGAATGTGTCCCATCAGTGAACAGGCCCACTAGTGTCTAGATCGGTGTCCAGGTTCCAGGGACAGAGGGGTGAATGAGACAGACAATGTCCCTGCCTCCACGGGACGGATACTGAGGACAGAGGTGGCAAATAAGACCAACACGTAAAATGTGTCCTGTTACTGAAAACACGGAGATCAACAGACCAGGAGGAGACATGAGACATCAGGTGTGTAATTGTGACCTCGTAGGTGGCACTTGGTGATGGAGAAGGCTGCCTGGTTATCTTGAGGAGATGAAGAAGCCTCTGCAAAGACCCTGAGGCAGGCACCCAGGCTGTGCCCCTTAATGGCATGTTGGTGAGTGACAGACTGCACCTGCAGCATGGTCCCAGACTAGCACGCAGCCAAAGATTCCCGTCGCCTAGTAACACTGTAGCCATGGCAACGTCACAGTGCAGGGTCAGCTGGGTAATCAGCAGCAAAGCTGACTTCAGACTCACATCTCACATTTTGGAGTCTGAAGAAATGAAAACTTGTGAGAGAGAATCAGGGTCACCACGGACGAGAAGCAAGGGAAGCAGGGGTGGCTTCCAGCAAGGCACTGGGACAGAAGGGAGGGCCCAGACATGGCTGGGAAGGATTGTTTTGTCTTGTCTTGGTGCTGGGGATGGAGCTTGGGGCCTGCACAGGCTGGTCAAGTACCCTACCTATGAGCTGCACCCTGGTCCCCAGGACTGGTCTTGATGATGACAAAAGAGGCCTCAGAACCTGCGGGGAACACATGGACTGTTCACAAAGTGTCAATCTGTGTCTATAAGGTGGACCAGCAGCAAATCCCTACCTCACACGAACACACTCACCAATTCTAGGCACATGAAGAACTTACATGTGAGAAAACAATATGTTCATGGGGTTAGAGGAAAATAAACTAGATGAGCATTCTGATCTGATCAGGACAACTTGGACAGGTTTTCTAAACCTGGAAGCTCAGACTGTAAAGGAAAAGGGATACATTGGAATTTAAAACTTCTGCGCATCCAGAGATACTGTGAATGACATAAATGGAGTGAAAAGTCAAGCCGAAGACATGTATTGACAATGCAGGCATGTGGTCATCCCTGGGTTGGCATCCAGGGTAAAAAGAACTGCAAGCCAATAAGAGAAAAAAAGAAAAACAAAACAATTCAATACAGCGTGGACATGAACAGGCAATTTCAAGAAGAATCCCTGCATAAGAATCCATACCATGAGAAAGGCGCTTAATCACATAGGCAGACAGGGTGTGCAGATTCAAACAGTGGGGCACACTTTCTCCCCCGACATCAGATTGGCCAAAATGAAAATGTTGGCAATCTCAAGTGTTGATGAGTTTTGGAGCCAGGATGGGTATGTACAGTCAGCAGATGGAAGTGTGAGCTGGCAGATTCGCTGTGAGGACTTACCAGTATCTGGTAAGACTGAAGGTGCACACACCTACCCCCACACTGCACCCTAGCACCCCTAGACTCTGAGAAAACCTCACACTGACTGAACATTTGGGGTAGTTGATTGCAGCCATGGTTATTATTTTTTTATTTTTATTTTTTGGTACTGGGGATTAAACTCAGGGGCAGTTGACCACTGAGCCACATTCCCCAGGCCTATTTTGCATTTTATTTAGAGACAGGGTCTCACTGAGTTTCTTAGTGCCTTGCTTTTGCCGAAGCTGGCTTTGAACTCGTGACCCTCCTGCCTCAGCCTCAAAAGCTGCTGGGATTACAGGCATGTGCCACCATGCCCGGCAGTTGTTGTATTATAAAAACTGGAAACACCCTAATTATGCATCAAAAGAAGGAAGGACTAATACATGATGATGTATTTGTGCAACAGAACGTACACAGCAGTCAATGACTAGACTACAAGTAACATCTTTATCACAAATAAATCTTATTTTTACCCCACATTTCGTGTTGGTGTGTGAGAGTTGTTCATAAAGATGGGATTTGTTGCTACATATCGGTGAATGTATACAAGTACAATATGTGGCCAAAATCCCTCCCCAGCCCTTCCCCCTCCCTCCCCTCCCACCACTCCCTTTCCTCCATTGATCTTCCTTTGATTTTTGTGAGACCTCCCCCACCTTTCTTTCCCATTTTCCTCTCTAGCTTCCACATGGGAGAAAACATCTGACCCTTGACCTTCTGAGTTTGACTTATTTCACTTAACATGATGGCCTCAATTTCCAGTCATCTTCCTGTAAATGACAGAATTTCATTCTTCTTTATGACTGAATAAAACTCCATCATGTTTATATACCACATTTTCTTGATCTGTTGGTCCATTGATGGACACCTAGGCTGGCTCCGTGGTCTGGCTTTTGTGAATGGTGCTGCCACAACGTGGGCATGCAGGTGTCACTGTGGCATGATGATTTTGATGCTTCAGGATAAACACTGAGCAGTGGTGTAGCTGGGTCACAGGGTACTGCCATGCCTCGTCTTCTGAGGAACCTCAATACTGGTTTCCATAGTGGCTGTATCATCCAGAGTCCCACCGACAGTGTGCAAGTGTTCCTTCTTCTCCACACCCTCTCCAGCTTTCTTATTATTTGTATTCTTGATGACCGCCATGTTGACTGGTGGGAGATGAGATCTCAGGTAGTTTTGATTTGCATGTCCCTAACTGAACATTTTTCACATATTTGCCATTTGTGCTTCTTCTTTTGACAGGTGTCTGTTCAATTCACTTGACCATTTAGTAATTGAGTTCTTTGATTTTTTTTGGTGTTAAGTTTTTTGAGTCCTTCATATATTCTAGATATTAATCCTCTGTCCAATGAGTAGTTAGCAAAGATTTCCTCCCCTCTGTAGGCTCTCTCTTCACATTCTTAATTATTTCCTTTGCTGTGCAGAAGCTTTTTAAAGTGATGCCGTCCATTTATTAACTCTTGGCATTACTTCCTGAACTTCAGGGTCCAATTGAGAAAGTGGTCACCTGTGTCTCTATGCTGGAGAGTTGACACAATGTATCTTCCGGGAGTTGCATAGTTTTGTCTAATCCCAAGGTCTTTGATCCATTTTGAGTTTATTTTTGTACAGGGTGGGTAACCAGTTTTCCCAGCACCATTCGTTAAAAAGGTTGTCCATTGTATGTTTTTAGCACTTTTGTTAAGGGTCAGTTGACTGTATACATGTAAGTCTGTCTCCGTGCCGTCTATCCTGTTCCATTGGTCTGTGTGTCTGTTTTTGTGCCAAACATGCAGTTTTTATTACCAGAGCTTTGTAGTATAATTTGAAGTCAGGTATTGTGATGCCTCTAGCATTGCTTTTTTTGACTTGGAATTGCTTTGGCTCTTCTGGGTCTTTTATTCTTCCAAATAAATTTTAGGATTGTTTTTTTTCCTAGTTCTGTGAAGAGTATCATTATTAATTCTGTTTATCCATGAACATGGGACGTCTTCCATCATGTGAGGTCTTCTTCAATTTCTTTCCTCAATGTTCCATAGTTTTTATTGTACAGGTCTTTTACCTCTAGGGGTTAGATTTATTCCTGGGGGTTTTTCTGTTGTTGGGTTTTTTGTTTGTTTGGTTGGTTGGTTGGTGTTTGAGGCTGTTGTGAATTGTTTTCCTGATTTCTTTCTCAGAAGATTCATTTCTGTCATATTGGGAAACTATTGATTTTTATATGTTGACTTTGTCACCTGCTACTTTGCTGAATTTGTTTATTAGCTCTAGCAGTGTTTTGGCAGAGTCCTTTGGGTCTTCTGTGTATAGGGTTATATCATCTGCAAATAGTGATAATTTGACTTCTTCCTTTCCTATTTTTAGCCCTTTTATTTTCTTCTCTTTCCTAATTGCTCTGGCTAGAATTTCTACTACTATATTAAATAGGAGTGGTGAGAGTGGACATCTTCATCTTATTTCAAAGGAAATGCTTTCAGCTTTTCCCCATTTACTATGAGGCTGGCTTTGGGTTTTTTATAAATAGCCTTATGATGTTCAGGTAGGTTCCTTCTATCCCTAATTTCTTCAGTGGTTTTTAATCATGATTGAGTGCTGAATTTTGTCGAAGGCCTTTTCTGCATCTATTGAGAGGTCTAAGTGATGTTTGTCCTTCATTCTGTTTCTGTGATGAATTGCATTTGCTGATTTGTGGGTGTTAAACCATCCTTGAACTTTTGGAATAAAACCACTTGGTCCTAATATGTTGTTGAACACAATTTGCTAATATTTTATTATGTACTTTTGCATCTAAGTTCATCAGGGTCATGGTTTTCTTGATGTGTCCTCATCTGTTTTGGGTATGAATAAAAACTACATTAAATACATAAGTTGAAGAGAAAAAGAAATCACAGAACAAAGAGAACTTGGTAAAATCCTGCTTTACATCCAATGTCCGAGCACACCAAACATGGACCTGTGGACAAGTGTAGCAAAATATCACAAACCACTTAAAGGATAAACACCAAATTGGGATTTTTCCTCTCACAGGGAAGAAAGAGAGAATGATGCTTTAAATATACCTGTAAACTTAAAAAATAAAAGTAAAATATGGTCAAATGTTGAGATCAGGCAGAGCCCAAAGAAAGGTTCACACGCATCTTGTTTCATTTACTCTGTGATTTTCATTTTCCTTAAAAACATCTGAGAAACTGGGTGTGGTGGGTGGTGCATGCCTGTCATCCCAGTGGCTCCAGAGGCTGAGGCAGGAGGATTGCGAGTTCAAGGCCAGCCTCAGCAAAAGCAAAGCATTAAGTGACTCAGGGAGACCCTGTCTCTAAATCAACTACAAACTAGGGCTGGGGACGTGCTTCATTGGTGGAGTGCCTGAGTTCAATCCCCAGTACCTGCCCTCCCCCCAAATCTGATTAACAGAGGGGCAGGAGACCCTCGCTGTGGACTCACAGGCAGGAAGGGCCTCCATCCACCTTCTTCTGCAGCCTCCATGTGGGCTTTCCTAGAACTTCCCGCTCCCCACAGGAGCCCCCAGGTCCCGCTGTCCCAGGCTCACTTCAGTCACCCCAATTCCAGCGTCTCAGGCTCACAGCAAAGCTGCGACTGCTCTACTGAGAGCAGGACCAAGATCCAGAACAGACGAGTGGGAGCTGTTCTCTTCCACAGGGAGATGCTCGCCCTGGTGGCCAAGGGCAGGAGTTCTGGTATGGAGCCCCCCACATTGACTCTCCCAGGCTATGTATCTCTGGGCAAATGAGCGACCTTCTCTGGGCCATGCCTTCCTCCTCTGTAGAATGGGCATGGTCGGGGTGCCCTCTTCCAGGGGCATCCAGGTTTGGAGGTGCCTCTAGCACATACAATTCTGGAGGATCTGTTGAAGAAAAAAGGGTGTAATCACAAACAGAAGCCCAGGAGCAGACGTGAGTATTTCTTTAGAAGAGCCAGGAGGAGCCCTGAAGTTCAAGCTCAGGAGGCACCAGGGGAAAGGCCCGGCCACTTCTGCCCACCTCACAGACAGTGCTGGGGTGAGGATCAGAGGTTGGCATGGTTTGTTTTTGTTTTTTTTTTTTTGGTACCAGGATTGAACCCGAGGTGCTTAACCACTGAGCCCTTATGAATAAATTTTTTAAACTTTGAGATAGGGTCTCACCAAGTTGCTTAGGGCCTAAGTTGCTGAGGATGACTTTGAACTCACAATCCTCCTGCCTCAGCCTCCCGGGTCCCAGGGATTACAGGTGTACGCCACCGGGCCCAGTAGGCATGTTCCTTGAACTGTCTCTCAGGCCTGCTGGGCACACAGCTAGTCCTCGACAGGCAGTGAATTGTTCAAGGTGATAAAACAACAGCAATAATAATAATAGCAATCCTGACTCAGCCTGAGGGTGCACAGTTGTCTGAGCAGCAGGCTTCAGCTCTGAGCTCAGATTCAGACGCTGGTACCAGGGCATGCTGGAGGCCACAGGGAATTCACTGGCCCTCTCTGTGCTGATTGGTTTGTCATTATAGAATGTCTGAGTGGCTTTTGAAAGGGACCAGGAGAGGCCAAGTAATCCTTTGTCCTGTCTGGGCACTGGCTGTCTTGCTGTCCTGGGAAAGTTGGGCTCTGTGGGTCCCTCCTGGGTTTCTGCTTGGGAGACACAGATGAAAGCTGAAGGTTTCAGCCATGTTTCAAGGGTCTCTAAGAGAGCTGGTGATGTCGGCTGTGACAGCTTGGTTTGCTCATGTCCAATTGGGCCTGAGCAACCCTGCTGCCTCCCAGCCAATCTTCCTGCTGCATTGGTGCATCCAAGAAACAATTGTGCCTGGCCCAGGTTCTGGGAGGGAGTGGAGCAGAGTGGGGACATCAGCACCTCTGCAATCTCCTGAGTGTGTCTTATGAAGCAGATCCGGGCTGGGCTTTGCTTTCATGAGAGTCCAATGTGTCAATATTGTTATCAGCTGTTTTTTTTCCCCTTAGAGACAGAGGAGAAGGGGACCAGTTACGTGCTGGAGGTGAGACTTGGCCCTCCACACACCTGAGCATGGCAGACTTATTTTCAAACCAGTGTCACCTTCCAATGCTGTGTTGGCTCTTCTCCCGTGGAGTGGCAGGCTCTGTGACACATCACCTTGAACTTGGACAGCCCCTGGTAACTACTACCATGATGAATGGGGTATTATAGAAATGACATTATGTGATTCCAGAAGCTGGGTTATACACTGAGGCTCAGAGAGGTATAGTCATTTACCTAAGATTACACAGCAAGCAGGTGGCAGACCCAGGATGCCCACAACTCCCAGTCCTTTGCTTTGAACACACTCTCTCTCTGCTTCTTTGTTCATTCTGTCTGTGTGAGCTTAGAACCAGGGCAGGGGAGGCCCTGGCCCACTTAGGCAGGGGAGAGTGGAGGTCGAGATCCAATGGAGGCTCTGTCTCGCTGGCCCTGTGGACCCAGGCTGCAGGCTCTGCCCTCTCCAGGTTGGCGAGGCAGCAGATCTGGGGACTGTTGGAGACGTTCCTCCAGGACCAAAAGGTGGCAGAGTGTGGCTGCCTCCCTGTCCAGGGGCTGCAGCGCACAGAGCAGGGGCGGCACACTCTGGAGGGAGCCTGGGGAGGCA
The DNA here is from genome assembly GCF_902686445.1 of Sciurus carolinensis. Taxonomy (NCBI): domain Eukaryota; kingdom Metazoa; phylum Chordata; class Mammalia; order Rodentia; family Sciuridae; genus Sciurus; species Sciurus carolinensis. Next base: position 238,769 of record NW_025920296.1, on the reverse strand, counting down.
GAGTGCGGGGAGGAGGCAGGTGCGCAGGTGGTGTGAGGTTTCCAGAGAGGGCCTGCTTCCTGCCCAGGAAGACACGTGGAAACCAAAGGCTCTCGGCACACTTGTTCGGAGAAAATCTCATCAGCATCGAGCATCATGCTTCCTGGGAGCCACGGCCACCTCAGGCTCAGCACGGGCAGGTGCAGGGGGCACCTGCCACCTGCTGCTGCTGGGGAGAGGCCCAGAGTGAACCAGAGAGGCACCTGCGCTCCAGGATGCCAGCGGGCCAGGTGGGCTCAGCAAGTGGCACCTCCACAACTGCTCTGCTCAGCTGTGGTCCTGCACCCACCTAGCTGATCACTCTGGACTGAGAGCAGCACACCTGTCTCTTCTTCTGCCCGGGAAGCGCGTGCGGGCACGTGGTTTGACAGAGTAGCCCCTGGCGCTGGCCTGTGGCATCTCACTTACCCGGGCAACATCCCATAGTGGCAGAGACCTCTGACAGACCTCCTGTCCTTGCTGCCTGCCGCTGGTGACGAGTGCTTTCCCGGGACCGACTGTTGAATCCTTAGAATGATCACTCCAGGTATCAGGGAGTTCTTGCCATTCCCACTTTGCAGATGAGAAAACTGAGGCTCAGGCATTGGTTGACTTGCCAAAGACCACTTGGCTAATGAGTGGTAGAACCAGGGCACCCATCTAACTCCAGCATCCTAAGTAAGATCCCAAATGCCAAGTGCCATCTGGACCAGATGTGTATGAAGCAGGCTGTAAGTGCAGCATATGGGAGTCAGGTTAGCTTCAAGAAGGACTTCCTGAGACTCTCATGAGTCCTAAAGAGAGTTTCAGAGGTACCCCTGGAGGGAAAAGGCTGTGGGCTGGTGTTGTGGCTCAGTTGTAGAGCACTTGCCTAGCATGTGTGAAGCACTGGGTTCGATTCTCAGCACCACATATAAGTACATGAATAAAGAATCAGGCTGCTCATTCTGGTCCTGCTGGAGTCCCATCTTGCTTTCTCCCCCTGTGGGGTCTGGAGGCTGGCCTTGCCTCCTGGCCCTCTCCCCAGGTCACATCTCTCTCCATGTCCCTCATGCCAGTGCAGGCCACACTCCTCCTCAGTCCCCTCTCCACCTCCCAGGCTCCGCCCATCCCACCTGGTCTCAGAACGCTCCTGGTGCCCAGGGTCAGGGTGGCTCAGGGAAGGTGTCAATAAAAAACTTTCAAAACCAGAACAAGGTCAGCCCCGAAGGCCCCTTAGTCAGTCATTCAACCCACACTCTTGATAGAGAATCTGCAGGACGACAGCCCTAGAGTGCTCGGAGGACTGGCTGCGCCTCTGCACACAGGGTCAGGGCCACCACAGAGGGACGGCAGGTTTTCAGCCGGTTGGCTCTGAGGAAGGAAGGAAGCAGCCAGGGCAAGGGCCCTGGGGTGAGGACAAGCAGCAGCCAGGCAGCTGGAGGCAGGAGTGGAGCAGGAGGGAAAGAGTCAGGGGCCAGGATGGGCTTTGGCTATTTCTTTGAGTGAGAGCCATGGGAGAATTCTGTGCACAACTGGTTCAAGGTCACGTGGCAAGTTCCCAGCAGAGTTGGGGAAAGGCCATGTCTGCCTCTCCTCGCAGGCCTCCCAGACGTGGCTGCCAGCCCATAGCATGGGTCCTCGAGCGTGGGCCTCCCCGCCACAGCCCCCACCCCCAGGAGCTTCTGGAAGGGTCTCCTCAGCCAGGCCCCGACCACAGGGCCGGGTGTGTGCCTGTGGCCCAGGCGGCGGATTGATTGTGCATGTGCCACCCTGATCCTCCATCTCATTAGGCCCCGGTTTTCATGTCCCAGTGTCCTGGCAGCCTTCAAATTATCCCATAATATTTATGTACTATTTCATGAATACATAAGCAGCAGGCAAGCACAAGCCCTTTGTATATTTACACTGTATGTATTTCACGGGAGACTTAGAGCTGTCTCCAAGGCAGAGAGTGGGTGCCTGCGAGCAGACGGAGCAGACGGAGCAGCAGCAGGCGCGGAGGCAGGAGCGGGCGGAGAAGAGCAGGGCCCTAGATCACTGCCAGGCCACCTGGGCTGACCCTGAACTGCTGTCCAGGGAGGGAGGGAGGCTGCGTGGTGCCACACATTTCCCGGGAAACCACGGTGCAGGAGCCAGGCTTGGGGGTCAGGCTGACATGCACGCTCTGGGTCAGTGGTCCTGGGGGTGAGGCAGGGCCTCAGGGCAGTCTGGGAAGTGGGTGCCGAGAGGTCACAGGGGACTTCTGACCTTGGCCTAGGGCTGGACCCTCATCCAGGTTCTAAAGTCAGCCCTGACTGTTGCTCCAGATTGAACCTGACCCTGTTACAGCCTGAGCCCTGATCCAGTTAGACTGATAGATTAAACCATTATGTCCTGAGCCCTGATCCCAGTTACAGACTGATCCTTCACCATAGTCCCAGATTGAGTCCTGACCCCAGTCACATACTGAAGACTGACTATTGTTGCCAAGCAAGCCCTAACCATGGTACAGGCTGAGCCCAGACCCTAATCCCACACTGAAGACCAACTTTCCTGTAGACTGAACCTTGACCCTGGTCCACCCCTAGACTGAACCCCAACCCAGCTCCCTGTCCCCAGCTTGGCCTGCTAGCTCTTAAAGTTCCTCTGTGCACACGGCAGCCCTTCTGGCCCCGCGAGTCTGTGTGGCGGCCACAGGGTAGGACTGCCCTCCTCCTGCCTTGTTGCTGTGGCCAGTGAGCTGTGGGCAGGGAAGCCGGACATGCCAGGTGGAAGTCCTCCCTGCAGTGTGACTCTCCACCCCACCCCCTGCCAGAGTAACCAGGGATGTTCCCTAGGGTGGGGCCTCCATCCGCCTGGCGCCCTGAGCCAGGAGAGTGGCCCTGAGCAACCACATTGGACACACAGACTGGCCAGATGGGAGCCTTTGCCTCCTTCTTGGGCTCTGAGATTGGGGGCTGCTATTCCTGCTGCACAGCCTGACCGATACGTCCAGAAACCTTCTCACCTTGAAGGCTGCCACGCTGGGTTCTGCTCATCCTGAGCATCATCAGGAGGGCCAACCACCTGGAGCTGGGGAGGGTGCCAGCCAGCCACGCCCAGGCCAGGCCCACAGGGGACACTGCGCTAACGCTGGGGCTGGAGCTGGGAACCCCGCCTCTGCCTTGGCCCTCCGGGAAAGTCTGTCTCATCACCCCCCACACCAAGGGGTCCTGTAGAACCCTGACCCGTCCCCAGGATGGGCAGTGAACTTGCCACCATGGTGCCTGCAGGGCTCCACCTGGGGAATACAGGAGGGACCCGGCCCAGGAGGGTCTCCCTTCCAGGCTTCTCATGAGATCGGGCTGGTTCCACCCTCCATGGGCACAGGTCCTACCCACTGCCACTCCTGTGTTTCCCCACTCGGCCAGGCCGGGTCCCTGCGTGGTTGTCATTGTGCCTGCAAATCTGTGCCAAGCTCTTGCCAGGCGCCAGGCGGGGCACCTTCCCTGCCTCCACCCCTGACAAGCCCTAGGTCAGCTGCACCCCTTCTTCCTCCCAGGCTCCCACACCGTCCTCCCCCTCCCGCCCCTTCCTCCCTGTCATTCATTCAACCACAGCCCCCAGGATGGTCGGGGACAGGTGCTCAGGACAGAGACTGTTGGCTTCAGATCCCAGCCTCATCCTCTACTAGCCAGCATGTGACCCTGGATAGGTTTGTCAATGCCTCTGCTCTGGTTTCTGCAACTGTAAAATGGGAATCACAGAGTCCTGCCTGCCGAGGATTGGTGCAGAGAGGCAGAGATGCTTCCAGTCATGTGTGATATGGAGTGAGCCGTCAGCAATGCCCCCGTGGTGATTCAGAGGGTCAGGGGCTTCACCTTCAGGTCTCGAGCTTCTGGTGGGCCGCCTTCCAGGTTTCAGAGATGGGAAAAACAGGGACAGGTAAATAATGACAGTGGACATAGGAACGTCACTAGTCCTTTCAAAATCCCCATAAATTGTACACTACTTTTATCATTTTGCAGGTGAGAGAATTGAGACCCAGAGAGATTAAGTGATTTGTATGAGGTCACACAGCTCATAGTGGGTGATTGAGCACACATACCAAACAACAGGCACCACAAGCAGAGAGGTGACCCATGATGCACAGGGCTGAACCTGTGGGCAACATGGGCCAGCTGGTCACTGCCTGGGCCCCTCAATAGGCCCAGCTTCCTTGCCTCTGCTTCTTCCAGTAACATGTATTATTAATGATAACAATAGTTGTAATTGCTTATCAATCTCTCTGGGTGTTCCCAGCTCCCCACCCAGCCCTGAATTTGGGTCACTGACCAGCAAATTCACAAATCTGTCCCCAGCAATGCACTGCACACAACTAGTGCCCAACAGAGACCCAGTCACATGACCAAGTGCACAGGCTCGGCCCCAGCCGGCCACATCCAGACACACACACTGGTCCAGCCGGTGCCTGATACACAGTCAGCCGGTCAGGCACATAGCGTCCCTCTCTGACCCAGAGGAACTTATTACTTGCTTTATTTTTTCAGCATTTGCCCCGAATCAAGAAAGCGCTCTTGTGGAATGTAAGCGAGATCAAAGGAAGACATCATCTCTGTGCCCCAGGGTCACTGGGGACAGTGCTTCTCAACCCTCAGCACACAAGTCCTGCATCTTGCTAAACTGTGGATTCCAGTTAAGTAGGCCTGGGGCCCCAGTCTCTGCACTGTTTTAATTTCCATTTTTGTCTTGGTCCTGCAGGGGCTCCCTACCACGGAACTATATCCCCGGCTCCTTTATATCTTTTATTTTGAGACAGCATCTCACTAAATAGCTAAGGTTGAACTTGAACTTGCCATCCTCCTGCCTCAGCCTCCCAAGTAGCTAGGATGACAGGTGTGTGCCACCGTGCCCAGCAGCCCACATTTTGGATGAGCTCTGGCAGATGCTGAGGCTGCGAGTCTGCAGCGATGCCCTGAGTGGCAGGATCTCGTTGAGGACTAACAACATTCACCTGCAACATAAGTAAGGGTCACGAGGGGCAGCAGGAGAGAGGTGAGAAACAGCACAAGTTTTGGAGTTCAGGGTTTTGACACGATATTTTGCTGTGTGACTTTAGGGAAGTGGTGTCATGTCTCTGAGCCCCAGTTTCCCTGTCTTTGGAAAACGTGGATAATGTTACCTATTGCCAGGACTCCTTGGGGTGGTTTTAAAGAGATAATGGATGTGAAAGCTTCCTGCACAACTGGAGGTACTTCCAACTCTCTCTTTCTTTCCTTCCCACCTTTCCTCCCTCCCTCCCTCCCTCCTTCCTTCCATCCTCTCTTGCTTTTATCTGTCCCTCTCTACAGTTTTATTCAGCACATGTCACATAAACCATTATAATGATTTGAATCTGGTCACTTTTTAAGGGGACCATGATGGTGGGGTGGCTGGAGGAGATGTGGGGTGCTTTTGAATGGCAGGTCTGCTCAGGGTGGTGTCATTGGAGGCAGGGTAGAGGCTGAGGAGGCTGCACCCCACCAAGCTCAGAACTCATCTGCAGCAGGCACGGACCTGGATGACCCTCTGCTGTCAGCTGCCACCCTGTCCAGCATCCCTGATACCCCACTTTACTTCTGGGGCACTTTCCTCCAAGGGATGCCACCAGTGAGCTACCTCCAGGGACCCTTGGTGACCACCCAAGGACGGGAGGTGGAGAGGGGTTTCCCAACTGCAGCGACCCACAGAGGGGAACTCTGAGGGTCTTCCAGGTCCCCTGGGATGGAGCCCCAGCTTCCCAGGCCAGTAAGTGCTCTTTAACACCTTTCCTCCTTCCCCTTCCTCCTGAGGAAACCACCTGCACCCAGCACCCTGCATCAGGTCTGCTCTGGGGGCCCCTGATCAGCTAATCTAATCAAGGCTTGCTGTCCCTCGTGCTGATTTACATGGTGTGCCTCTCTCCCTCTCTCTCTCCCTCTCTCTGTCTCCCTCCCTCCCTCCCTCTCTCCCTCCCTCCCTCTCCCCCTCCCTCTCTCTCTCTCTCTCTCTCCCTCCCTCTCCCTCTCCCTCTCTCTCTCCTTTTCTCTTTCTGTCTCTCCCTCCCTCTCCTCCACAGCCCTTTGCACCTCTCATTTCTATTGCTGTTTTGCATGGAATGTTCCCACGCTGCCTACCTTCGTGTTCAGAAGGGCCCGCATCTGCCTTCCTTTCCACAGAGGCACAGACTGAGGCCTGGAACAGGTTGGCTCCTTTAGGGGTTCATTCAACCAGCATATGTTGGGGGCTTGGGCCAGGCACCACATTGGGCAGTGCCATGGATGGGGCTCCACGGCTCCCTCAGCATTTCGTAGATCTCACTGGGTGTTGGGACCCCTCTGGGAGCTTGTTCAAGTGCAGATTTCTCCCATAGAGAGGGGGATTCAGCAGGTGTGGTTCAGGAGGCCAGAAGCCTGCATATCAAAAACAAGCCCCAATGAACCGCAGGTGGTTCTGGGTCAAGGGGTGCTCCCTGGAAACACCTGGTGAAGCACCAGCTCAGAAGCTGGGTTTGGGCCTGGCAGAGGATGCACAGGACCGGCTGTTTCTGGGCACTATTGCCATGCCCTCCGGGGCTCCTGGCTGCCCTCCACCAGACACAAGCCTCTGGCATCCCAGCTGCTGGCCAGAGCCCACCCAGCAGCCACCTTTCCCCAGGAGCTGAGCCAGGCAGGGACAGGCCGGCCGGAGTTGATGCTCTTTGCAAAGAGCCCTTTGCAAGACTCCTGCATTGGCAGCATGGATGGGCTTCCTCTAACCTGTTGGGTTATGCTAAAGAGATGACTGGACAGTCCTAGAGATCAGGTGAGAACCAAGTGCAGCAAGGCCACTCGTGGCTCTGATCCTCTGTGTGACTCTGGCAAGCCAGTCCTGCGAGTCAGACAAGACTGCCTTGTACGGATGGGCCTTGGGACCTGCGCAGAAGTGCCAGGTGAAGGAGTTGTAGGGAGGGAGGGGCCTGCTGGGAGGCCACACACCTGGGCAGTAGGACACTTCTCTGTGATTTGCCCACATCTGTGGGCAGATGATGGTCCCAGTTCAGGACCACGAGAGCCAGGTGACCAGCGTTGGGTAGGGCTTCCCCTGGATCCAGCAGAGTCCTGCAAAGAAAGGCTTGGGGTCAGCCTTCTGAACCACAGGGGATCCCTGATCTAGCACCAGGGGAGGAACACAGACCAGAGGAGGGGCTGGCTGCCATGTTTCTATCAAGTCCCTGTTGCCAGGTAAGTGCTGGTTTTGCTTGTTGGTTAGATTTTCTTCTTTCAGAACGAGACTTGCTTTGTTTCTGTTGTGTTGGGGATGATGTTTTAAACTGGTTTTATTTACATTGGAGACTTTCCTTTGAAGGTTCAAAGTATAGTAAAGTGAGCCCTTCCCCACCTCTCTGCCTGCTTAAAATCCTCCATTAATCCATCCATCCTTATGTTCTCATCCATCCTTGTATTCATCCATGTATCCCTAAATCCATTATCCATCCTTTATCCATCTAGCCATTATCCTCCACCATCCATCCATCCACCATCCATCCATCATCCATCATCCACCCATCCATCCATCATCCACCCATCTGTCTATCCATCCATCTATCATCCACCTATCTCTCCATCTATGATCCATCCATCCACCCATCCATTCACCCAATTCATCACCCACCTATCCATCCATCCATCCATCTATTCATCCATCCATTCATCCATCATCCATCCATGCATCCATCCATTCATCCATCCATCCACCCATTCAATCCACCCACCCATCCATCTGTCCATCTATTCATCTATCAATCCATCCATTTATTCATCCATCCATCATTCATCCATTCACCAATCCATCTATCCATCCATTCATCCATCCAATCCATCCACCCATCCATCCATCCATCTGTCCATCCATCCATCCATCCACCCATCCATCCACCCATCCATCCATCCATCCACACATGTGTTCATTCATTCATCCATCCACCACCCATTCATCTATCCACCAACCATCCATCCATCCATCCATCATCCACCGATCTGTTCATCCATCCATCCACCATCCATCCATCCATCCATCCACCGATCTGTCTATCCATCCATCACCACCCATCCGTCCATCCATCCATCCATCCATCCATCAACCATCATCCATCCATCCACCCATCTGTCCACCCATCCATCACCCATCCTCCCTCCATCCATTCATCCATCATCCACCTACCCATCCGACAAAGGCAGTCATTCATCATTGACTTAACAAACACCAACTGAGCACCCTACTGTGTGCCAGGTCCCCTCTTGGCACCGGGGATCCAGTCTCTCCTATGCAGGTCGGATCCCTGCCTATAAGGGACTGGCATTCCAGCAGGACAGACAAACCACCGACAGGCCAACATCATCAATGCCAGCGACCAGAGAAGACTGCAAGTGCAGTGCTGTGTAGGGCTGGGAGGGACGCATGACTTGCAGCACCCACAGGGCTGGGGAGGCTTCTCCCAGGGAGGACTCAGACTTGAAACACGCATGACAAGTGGGACGCTCTTCCATGCAGATAATCAGCCGCACTTGGTAATGACAATGTGGTGCATTAGCATCGTCAGTGTTAAAGCCTTGCGGTTGCTTTTTTTTTTTTTTTTTTTTTTTTTAAAGGCTGTTGTCGGTTGGCAAGGTCAGTCTTTCAAGGTGGCAGGAGGCACCTGGCCTTTGGTAACTATCTTGAGCTGACATCAGAAGTCATGTGTCATCTTCTCGATGACCACAACACCCTTTACTTGAGGGTAGAGTGAGGTGCTACAGGATGGTCAAGGGGACTGCATCCCTCAGCCTTCCTCTGCTGCTGTCACTTCTAATGCTTTCTTCCAAGTGTCCAGCCACATGGTGCCTGGATTTCTGGGCAACAGTTCTGGCTCCGTCATCTATAAGCCCCAATTTCCTCATTTGAATGGAAACTCCCTGTGTCCTGATTCTAAAATACCTCTATCGCCCAACCCAGGTCTCTGTGTGTTTTTAATGATTCAGACATAGGTTTCATAATCAGTGCTTCTCATACTTCAATGTGCACAACAGTCCCCCTGGGGGGTCAGTTAACATGAGGTCCTGGTTCAGCATGTCTGCACTTCCACCGGGATCTCAGGTGACCATGTGCCTGTGCTAGTCTGAGGACCACCTTCAGAGTAGCCGGGAAGCAGCCGACTTAACACATATCATGTAGCTGTTATCAAATCGAGGGGAAAAAGCCCCCGTGGATGGAATTTCAATTTCAGGAAATGCATTAATCCTGCATTTCATTTTATCCGCCCCCCTGTCACCCCATAAAAATGTCTGTAAAGTGCCCAGCATGCAGGCCAGTCCGTGGAAAACGTTAATAGATGTTGGCTGGCTCCTTGGAAAACTCCGGAGCCAGTGCGGGATGTGAAGGCGGACGCTGGACTTTGAGGTCCAGCTGTAATTGAATGGGATCCCCATGAGGCCACACACGGAGCAGCAGGAGGCTCTGAGGCCCAGCCAGGGAGGGATGCTAATTCCTCTCTCCCACCCATGTCCCCCAGCCTGGAATGAGTTTGATCAGGCCTGCATCAAATGACACGTTTGCACAAGACAAAAGCCAGTGCAGGGGACAGGAGCCTGTTTGAATCTGTCCCAGGTGCTCTGGCCCCACCCCTTCTGATAGACAGAGTGCTGGTTTCAAGCCACCAAAAGGGACAGCACCTGACAGTCCTGCCTGCTCTTAGGAGCAGAGAGGCACAGTGGGCTCGAGGAGGGGAGGCCGGTCTCATGGAGGGACCTGGAACTTGGAGCAAGAAGCAGAGAGAGGGAGGAGGCGGTACGGTTTTATCACCCTCCAAATGCCCATGTCGTGAAGAAGGCCATCTTGTAAACAGCACACTGTGGTCTGCACCTAATGATTCTTCCTCTGCCTGACCTGGGCAGCCATGCTAGCAAGAGGCCATTAAGGACTCTTATCTTTTTATTTTTCAGCGGAGGCCACTGGGACTTGGTGGCACATGGGCACTACCCATGGGCAGGTGGGGAACTGGGATTGGTAGAGGCAGAGGTCAGGGTGGAAGCCAAGGCTCCCACGGGACACTGATGGGACCGCTAGAGCACACAGGGTGCATGAAGATGTATTGATGCCAGCATCGAAGAGATGCAAACCAGGGAATTGATCGGCCACCACCCAAGAGAGTGTCATTTATTTATTCTTCCCATATATCAGGTGTTTCTGAGACCCAGGCATTGTATTGAGATGCCACCAAGTTGACAGGACAGCCTACCTGCTCCCTGGCCTGGTGAAGTTTAGCCCACAAGCAAATAACCAAACTGTTGTGAATTGTAGCAAGAGGAGTCAGGCTCATGGCACAGGAAGTACCTTCCATTTGGGGGAAGAAGGTAATTGGCCACGACTAAGAGGCCATCATGGGTGTGGCAAGGCAGGATGTTTGAGGCAGGCCCCATTCCTCCTGGGGGCGCATCTGAGAGTTTTGTGCCCTGACATACCCATAAAGTGGTGAGAAGCTGGCCATGGCAGCCCACACTGGTAATCCCAGCCCCTTGGGAGGCTCAGACAGGAGGATGGCAAATTGGAGGCTAGCCTCAGCAACTTTAATTAGTGAGACCTGTCTCAAAATTAAAACGTAGGAAAGAGCTGGGGGTGTAATTCAGTGGTAGAGCATCCCTGGGATCAATCCCCACTACTCCCCCACCCAAGAAAGGGGAGAAAATCAACCCCCACCACAATATAGATAATGCACACATATTTCTGGTGTAATTAAATCTATGCAAAACTTTGGAACATACCTGTAATAAAAAATGCATTCATTTGTCTAAAACATGAACTTAGCTCTGTTGGTCACCTGGCAACCAAACCTGGGCAGCTTTAGAAGATAACCATGGCCAAGCCTACCCAGGGAGAGTCAGCTTCCATTGGCCCTGGCCCTGTTTCCAAAGTTCCAGAGGGTCTCAGTGGGCAGCCAAGAGTGGAAGTCCCCCGCTGATTTGAAGGAACAGAAGACGTGAGGTCAGTGGAAAGAACTAATTCCGTCTTACAATTGTCACCTGCTGACTTGCGTGGCTCTGGAAGGGCCAGGCATCTCCTGTGTTCCCATATTAAGAGGGTTTGGGGTTAAACCTATACTGAATGTTCACTAGCCCTTTGCTGCTGGCTAATAAGAACTTCTGGCAGGTGCCAGCTGTGTGGAAATGCCACCAACGCCCAGGTCCAATATCAGTGTCATTATTACAGCTAATATTTATTGAGCCCTTCCTGTGTGCCAGATATTATGTTAAGCACTTATAAAACATATTGCTAGTTTGTTAATCAACTCCACAGCAATCTCAAGATAGACAATTATAATTCCCCTTTCATAAGTGAAGAAAGTACCTTACCCAAGGTCACACAGGTCTGATTAACCCTCCTCCATGGGACAGCCGTACAAGGCTGGGGTGTGGTGGAAGCCTAGGGAGGAGGGACACTGGTGGGGGGAACTTCCTGTCCTCTGTCAGCCTCCCCTGGTCAACTCTGCAGAGCTCTAGGGTGTCCTGGGTGGGACAGACAGAAGCAGATGCCACCTGCTTTGCAGATCAGGAAACCTGCTGCCAGAACATCTTCCCAGAAATTCTGGAAGAGAACTCTGCAAAGGGAAGAGGCAGAATTCTTGCAGTGGAACAGTGAGGCATGCATGGCAATCCCATGGACAAGAGCAGGGTCTTTCAATCCCTGTTGGTTGGAAGGAGCTTGTGTCAGGGCCCCATGGTCTGAGCCACCTTTTCTGTCTCCTATACCTTCCTGCCTGTCCCCTTCTGTCTCTCTTTCACCCCTGGCTCCTCCCTGCCAGTTACCTTCCTTGATATGGCCACACCACAGCTGCCAAGTTTGCCTGTACATCATTTACATCATCAGCAATGAAGAATTTAATGTGGTGATAGAATAAGGACAAGGGCCTAGCAACTCTATTAGTTGCCTGTTGCTACAACCATCTGAGCCCTCTGCCTGTCCTTCTGATCTCCCTTCTTATATGAAGAAGGACAGCACATGGTTTGACCTGAGTGGTTTTACAGATCTATCTCCTGCCTCTAGAAGTCTGAGACTCAGAATGGCTTCTTTCTTTTTCATCCTCTCTCTTTCTTTTTGGTTCAAAGTGGTCATGTTAGTTTGTTTCTGCTGATCTCATGATCTCAAAACCTTGTGGGTTTCCTATGTATATCATGGGACCCCACCCCATCAGACAAGAGGCTCCTCCACAGATCATCCCTGGGGCTGGTCCTGATTCCCGCTGAGATGGGCAAAGGGATCAGCAAGTCCCACCCGCATTCCTTCAAACAGCCCTCTGGGTGACTGGCACTGTGACTTCTGGGCCATCCTTGGGCACTTGGAAACTACTTTCCAGCCATACCCCTGGCCTTCTCTCCAGAACACAGGTCTTCCCAGTGAACTGGCTGCAGCCCCAGCACCTTCTGCAATCAGAACAGGCTGAGACTTCCCCAAGGCTTCAAGTCTTGGTTCCCTGTTGTTTAACAGTTCTCTGAATCAATCAATCAATCAACCGATCCTTTGATCTCTCTCTCTTCTCACCTTTTACTATAAGCAGCAAGAAGCACCCAGGGCACAGCTCGGATACTAGCTGAAGTAGGAGAGTGCATCTCTTGTAAGTTCTGTTGCATAACTGCAGAATACAATTCCCCTGGGCTTTGGCCCCTGAGGGACAAGAACCCCCTTTCCTGACTTTCCAAACCCATGCTCTCCATTTCTCCTGGGCCTTTTTGGCCACACCTCTAGCATTCCCATGGCTACCGTGGCCTGTGCATGCTGGCTTAGGCGTCTCTGTGGTGACCTGTGCTTCCTCAGGTGTGCCTCCTGTTTCCTTGGGAACCGTCATGGGCAGGACCTTTCACACCCCATTCCTACCAATGGTCAGTTCCAGGCAATTGTGTGCCCCAGAGTTCTTCCAAATCCTGCCCACACCCGACTCCATGGTCCTTCCATGTTTTCAGCTCTTTGCTACAGTGGCATCCCACTCCTGGTCCCAAATTGGTATGTATTCACTGTCGCTGTGAAAAATTCTCACATGGTGGTTGAAAACTATACCTCTTTCTCTGATGGCCCTGGAGGTCAGAAACATACAGTGAGTCTCACAGGGTTGAATCAGGATGCTCACAGGGCTGGCTGCACCTGGAGGCTCCAGGGGAAAGTCCATGCCCCCACCCCTTCAGCCGCTGGAGGCAGCCTCAGACTCCATAGGCTCAAGGTTGCAGCCTCCAGTCTCCTTCATGATCGCCTGACCTCCTCCCCTAACTTGGACTCCTGCGTCCCTTTCATAAGGAGCCTCCTGGTGAAATTGGCATCACTGCTGGGCATGGTGGTGGCACACCTGTAATCCCAGCTACTCAGGAGGCCGAGGAAGGAGATCTCAAGTTCGAGACAGTCTAAGCAACTTAGGGAGAAAAAAATTAAATTTGGGGACAGTGAGATGCTCCAGATGACGTCCCCATGTCAGGCCCTCCTGGCATTCCAGGATCCCGCTCCACTGAAGTCACATTCAAGGTCCCACATGGACCTCTTTTAGGAACCACGATTCAGCTCATCACAGGAGGAAATGCACCAGATTATGAGCTGGTTACCAGGGCTAGGTAGGGGGTGGGCGAGGGTGAGGGACAGAAGAGGGGCAGAGGCCAGGGAGGACAGGGAGGGCAGCAGGAGGAAAGAAGGAAACCCTGTTCTCCATGGCAAGGAAAACGCTGATGGGGTTAGAAACAGCTCGTGCATGATGAGCCAGTCACTTCAAATGAGATCTATGTATAATTACATGTGTTTGTGGGTGCAAGTGAGTTTACAGAGAGGAACGAGAATGAACGGTCCCCTGCGTGTGGCTGACACTGGGACGTGGGGTCCAGTCCATCTATTTTTTTTCTATTGCCTTGATTTCCTTTTTCTTACAATCAGCATGTAATTATTTATGTAATTTAAAAATAATACAAGTATTTTAGGTGAAAAATAACGTTTTTAAAAATTGTTTTAATGAAAGAAGTTTAGATTCTCCATCCCAAACCTGTGCAAGAGAGGGTCAGATTGGCCCACCTCGGGTCAGTGATTAACCTGATCCAAGCAGCCTGGGAGGCAGAGTCCCCTGGCCCCAACATGGCCACCAGGCACCTTCCACATCAGAGGATGAGAGAATGGGAGGTTCCCTGAGAAGGAATATCAGTTATTCAGGATTAGGGGTTTTGTTAGAGAAGACCTGTGTATGGGTGATGATCACAGCATGACTTTGACATTCCCATGACAAGAGAGGGCCTTGGTCTTTGAGGGCCACTGAAATGGCCAAGATGGTGCCCATGAGGGGTGCAGCTGAGCCAGAGGTGGGGAAGGGGTGGGAAATGGGAGATGAGAAGGGAGAGAAGAAGGATGGGAGCTGTTGAGAGGGAAGAGGGAAGCCGAGGTTAGAGCCAGAGAGAAGGGAAGGGCTGTCCAGGTCGAGCCCTGAGCAAGTCCCCAGAGAAATGCTTCCAGGACCCTCGTCCTGGCCCTCACTGGGCACCAGCCTCCCTCCTGCAGAGGCTCAGAGGGACAGTGTCCAGCCCTGCTCTCTTACCAGTGGGTGACCTGGACCAAGTCATTTAGCCTCTGGACCTCAGCTTCAAAGTGATGGCAACAGTGCTTGCTTCCCAGGGGGTCCTTGGAGGACTCTGGCGATGACATAAAGCACTTAGGAAAGAGGAAATACCTCAGAGGTCACTGTTGCCATTAGCAACCATGACATAGTCCGAGTCCGGAAAACAGAGAGTTGGCATCTAGGGCCTCAGTACAAATAAGGCCCCTGGAGAGTGGCCAGGCTGGGAGGTGATGGCTGCCCCCCAGGGACGTGTGAGGACTGAATGGATGCAGACAGATGTAAAGCTCCTAGGACGTGTCCTGACAGCTGTCCTGTATGTCACAGAGAAGGGGGAGGGGGGAGAAACAGAACGGAAAGACCCTCCTGAGCTACAGCAAGAGGGAGGGATGGGAGGGAGAGGAAGAAAGAAGGAAGGGCAGGGGCAGGAGGATCTTGCAGAGGAAGAACAGGGGCAAGAAGAGGGGGCAGGTTGCCAGAGAGGCAGAAAAGAGGCCAGGACATAGGGTGAGAGCCGGCAATGGGCTCTCCCTCCTCCCCGGTTACCTCTGACCACTCTGTTCCCACTGCACCTTTAATGCTCACCCACCCTAAAGTTTCCACCCTCTGCCATGACACCAGATGCCTGTGCTGCCCAGTGTGTCCCCTACCTGCTGCCTGGGCCCTCTGTGGGGTGGTCACTGCCTCTACAGCCATCTGACTCTGAGCCATCTAGATCCTACCGACCCCAAGTACCATCAAACATGCCAACCCATCTGCTGGCCCCGCCAGCCTCCACTGGGTCCCCTATTGGCTCATCAGAACTATAAATATCCTGCTGTCACCTGCTATCTGTCCTCTGCCCCTCTTGCCTGGGTCCACAGCAGCAGGGACCGCAAAAAGAGACCTGATCCCTAAGTAGGAGCCGGTACCTGCCAGGGAAGAGCCGGATCGGACTCTGCCACAGTGACCCCGGGATGCAGTTCTGGGCTGTGGTGGAGAGGGACACACGAGAGGGTCATCAGCACCCTGCTGTCTATCTGCACCCTGGCTCGATACTCCTTGGAGTGGATCCGTCCATGCCGGGTGATGTATAGGTCCATCAAGGTGCCACTGGAGTGGATCCTGGGCCACCTTCTCCTCACCACCATGGCCCCTCTGGCAGGAGGGAGTGTGTCATTTCAGCCAAAGAGCATTCCTAGACTCTGCCATGCAGCACCCAGGGCCCAAGACCTCAGGTTAGCTGCAGCAGTCACAGGAGGGAGTTGTCTCCCAGGTCCTCCCCTGGTCATTGGGCCATGCCATACGCAGGAGGGTGTGCAGGTCAGATCAAGGACAGGCACACCTACGTCTGCCGGGCACTCTGCTGTATGTGGGATCCAGGGATCAATGGGAGACGGATGCAGTAGTTTGAAGAGGAAGATAGGATGTGTTCCAAAGCCAGTAAGGAAGACGGCAGAGCCAGGTGAGGGTCCCCTCATTGCCATCACCATTTGCACATGCTTCACGTACACAGTAGAAATGGCCACGGTGACTTCTGGACTTACCCACAGAGTGCTGCGGATGATGGACTGAACGGAGCCACGGGCACGGAGCCTGGCGCTTGGCGGGCCTGCAGCAGTGAGAACTGCCAGCTTGAGACAGGAGGTCACATGCATATCCCCACCTGACCCCGGGCATGTGCTTCCTGCCATTTGCTTCCATTTCCTCACCTGCATAATGGGTGGAAGCCGGGAAGCCCCCACTGGGTTCCCAGCAGAGGAAGTTAACTGATTAGCACGCAAAGCCACCACACCTGCGTCCCGCACAGCCTGTCGCTGCAAAGTGCATGCTCTTTCCCTGGGGATCGTGGCAGCTCCTTCCCCGATTCTCCCCAGGGTGGCAGTTCTTCCAGAGCTTGAGCTTTCTGCCTGGGAAGTGGCATAGCAGCATCCACCTCCTGGAGAGGAGTGAAAGAGATGTGCTCCAAGCGACAGGCAGGGCATGGTGCTTAGCAGGCTCTCGGTGTCCGCACAGTGACCAGTGCATGTGTCACTCATTTCTGTAACTCAAAACCAGCATTGGAGTAATCAAGGTGGTGGCTTCCCTGACCTCCAGAGGTTCATCTGGACACATTTCAGGGAAACTAATGCGTGTCACCATGCTGTAAAAAGAAGGCATGTTCACCCCTCCAGCCCCTCTGTGTCCTCTTGGGGTGGAGGGGGCTTCTGCCACTGGCCAGCCTCTTCCCTTATGTCCATTTCCTAGGGCTTCCATAACAAAATACCACAAATGGGCAGCCTAAAGTAACATAAATGTATGCTGTCATGGTTGTGGGGGGAACAGGTCCAAGATCAGTGTGTCAGTATACTCGCCCCTTCTGGAGGCTCTGAGGGAAAATTTATTCTCTGCTCTTTCCAATCTCTTTTATTTCCTGCTTTCTTCCTTTCTCTTCATTTCTGTGCTCCTTAAGACTCAATCCATCTCATGTTGAAAGGGTATTTATAGGTTCAAGTAAGTGCAAAGTCCAAAACATGGTACTGGCTTCAGTTATGGCCTTCAGGTACAGCTGGATCCAGGGGCTCAAATGATCTTTTCAGACATCCGTTCTCTCACCATCTCTCAGGTCTGCTCTCCTCAGATTGGCTTCATGCTCAGGCAGGATCTGCTGCCATGGGTGTGCAGACAGCTACCTGTTATCAGCTCAGTTAGCCAGCAGAAAGATCGTACTTCTTCCAGAATCGCCCCAGGCAGAGACCTGAGTGTCACTCATGAGTCTGACTTGAGTCAGGGCCCCAGACGGCACCACTCACTGAGCTGGGCTGTCCAGCCTTGGGCTCTGCATTCACTCAAGACATGTGACTGCAGGTGGGGAAAGAGGGGAGACAAAGAGTTTCTTTTCTGGTCCTCACTCCCCCTCACCCTGCATGATCCAATGGGCACCTGTTCAGCAGCACCCAAGCCCCTGCCTGCAGGAGGTGCTGGTGCCAGAGAGGAGGTGCCATTTTGGATGGTCCTTCAGGGTGGGAAGCCCTCCCAGGCAGAGGAGGAGGGAATCCTTCCATCCACATCCACACAGGCTCCATTCTTCTTTTGTTCTCTCTCTCCTTTTCATTTCTTTCTCCCTCCCACCCTTCCTGGCAGATGACCCAGGAGGAAGCAAGTTCCACACCTGGGCAGAGACTGCAGAAGTTGCTAGAATGTCCAGGACTGAGGCCAGGAGAGCTGAGTTGGGGGGTAGGTGTGGACGAGGCCTCACAATGCTCCATGCCTGGAGTCAGGAGGGCGACTGAATCATGAACCTTGTGGTGTGGCCATTTGGCGGTGCCTCTGTATGGAATCACCAGGTTACAACTCCTGAATACACATGGTCTTGGGTGGCCCGTCACATCTTAATAAACCTGGGAAATAAGAAAATGGTAGAAGAGTTCCCACTGCCCAGGCCCCATTCCTCTTGGGGGCCACTGGACTGGCACAGCTGGCAGGTCATGAAAGCTTGAGGGACAGCAGGGGACTGGGAATTGAGGCTGTCCCTTCTCACTTTAGGTCCCAGGCTCAACGTCTCCCGCCACCCTATCAGGGCCGACCCTCACCTATGCTCCCATGGTCAGCATGGCCCTCAGCCCACCTGAAAGGGTCTACTCACCAGCCTGCTGAGGCCTGTCCCCCTTTCCTTGCAGACTGCAGACCCCCGAACACATGGCCCTCTCCCCTGTCTATCCAGCACTGACCCCCAGTCCTGAGCATGCAGCTCACTGTAGGTGGTCAGTGACGCTCGCCAGGGACCCGCCACCTCGCTGTGCAGACACGGCTCAGCAGGGGCGAGCAGTCTGCCTGAGTCTGCCCGGCCAGCCCTGCTGACTCCACGGTCCCTGCCTTTAGCTTACGTTTATTCCCTTGTCTATAAAACGGGGACAGGGATGGTGCCTGGGTACCTCAGATGAGAAAGTCACAGAACCTGGAGATGCTCCTTCTGGCTGCGTGGGGACCCAAATCAAAACACGGGGCCAGGGTCTGTTCCCTCTTCACGTGGGACACTTGGAGGAGCCCGTAAAACCCGACATGGCCTGGTTCACAACACCCACTTAAACACGGCCTGGCTCACATCAAGTGTCCCCCAGTCGTAAAACCTGGAATGTCAGAACTGGCAGCAACCAACCACCCTTCTGCCGGGGGCTCCAAGGCCTCTGAACAGCACGGAGCTGTGCAAGGGTGTGCAGACGTAGCGTCCCAGAGCCACCCAGACACCTGTGCCAAGTGGGTTCTGGGAAGCAGAGGCTGAGAGGGGGAGGGGGTGATGGGCTCCTGCACCTGGGAAGAGAAAGAGCAGGGGTACTGATCGAACAGATCTCTGCAAGCCCCTGAGCTGCAGAGCAAAGTCAGGAGCCCTGAGCTGGGCGGCAATGGCTGCAGCCTGCTGCTGGGGCCTTGCACACGGGTCAGGTGTGACCAAGGAAGGCTGTGTCCTCATCCCACTGCTTTGTTCCCACATGGTCCTGGGGCCAACCCGGGAAGACCAGGACCTGCAGAGGCAAAGGCGGATAGCTGGAGTCCTCCCTGACCCCAGTATTGCATGGGGGGAAGAGGATGCTGTCCCCGAGCCCACAGCCCTACAGGGACATGGGACTGTCTCTAGCAAGTTATCTGTGTGTACCTGTCAGTCAGCAAGACTCTGATCCAGGGTCCCTGCTCCTGCCCAGACACCTGCACCAGACCACCTGAAGATGCTTCAGGGCATGGTTCTCACCCAGTGGGTGGAGCCAGGGTATAGCTATACCCTCTGCCAGGCACAGGATAGCCCTACCACAAGGAATCACTGACCCCCACATCTGCAGGGTCCAGCTGGGAAATGCAGTGCCTGGACTCCCCCGAATGCCGGAATGGAATTTGGTGGGCATGTGCAATGGTTTGATAATGGGTTTCCCAACTCAGACTGTGACCCAGACTAGGTTGGGTCCCTCTGTTCTCCAGCTCTGGCCTGATGGAGCCATCTGCTCCCCAAAGCTGCTGTTCTCCTCTTCCCTGGCCTCCACCCTAGCTGTTCCAGGCCTGGATGCTCCCGTCCACTCATGCCAGCCTTGCTCTGTGCCCTGCCTGGCACTCGGTACTTTCCGGGATTTCCTCAATTAATCTGCACAGACTCCACCCTCTGCAGCAGGCATGGGTATTTTCCCTAATTTAGAGATGAGGGAACAGAAGCACAGAAGGGCCGTGTGACTTTCCCAGGGTCACACAGGGAATGAAAGAGCCAGAAGCCGAGCTCGGGCAGGCCCTGGAGTGCAGGGGAGTAAGAGTTGCACCATCCTGCCTCTTCAGAGCGGGCCCACCTGTCCCTATGCTGGTCTGCATCCCCTGCCAGGCTCTGGGTCCTGGGCCTGCAGGACTTTGTGCCTGGCCCAGCTCCTGCCTCAGAAATGGCACTCTGGAAATACAACCCAGGAGTTAGGATTGAAGGTCAGGCTCTGGGCCTCATGGGAGCCTGAAGGGAGATGAACCTGTTTGAAGAAGCCTGCTCTCAGCTTGGTGGAAGTCACAGGCACTGTGTGTTGCTGTGACTTGATGTCTCATAGTTCCTGAGGCTGCCAGTCCAAAACCAAGGCGTCCTCAGGACCACATGGCCTCCGAAGGCTCTGGGGAGAATGTTCCCTTGTCTCTTCCAGTTCCCAGTGGCCTGGATGCTCCTCGACCTGTGATCGTGCATCTGAACCCTCTGTCCTGTCTGTACCTGGCCTCTCCCTTGTCTGGTGTCTTCTCTGTTTCTTCATCACTGAATTTAGGGACCACTTACTCCCAGGATGATCTCATCTTGCAATCCTTAATTATATCTGTGAAGACCCTGTCTCCAGATAAGGTCACCTTCCAGGTCCCAGGGGTCAGGACATGGCTGTATCTTGGGGGCCCTCCATTCAACAGTGACAGTGGTGGAGTCCCACACTGTACCCAGGACACTGGCACTAGACCCGACTCTGTTCCTTCGGTTCTGATACCCAGGGCTCTGAACTCACTGGAGACTTCTTCCAGACCATCCTCTTTGATCTTCAGCCTACCCCAGCTCTGCCCCCAGGGGATGGAGGCTCAGAGTGGAGTCTTCCCACAACCTCAAATTCCAGACCTCATCCTGCCTCTCACCTTTGGGGGCAGCTCATCGATACAGTTTCTCATGCATTATCCACAAAAGATGCTGACTGACAAAGGTTGGGGGTGAACCCCAGGAATTGCGTTTTTTTTTTTTTTTTTCAAGTTCCCAGAGGCGACCTCTGCATAGTTAGGTCTGGGAACATGAGCTGGTCCCCATTGCTGGGTAAAAATCTCCACAACCATTAGTGGTTTAAAATGCCCATTGAACAGGGTTTTGTGGGCCTGGAATCTGGGAAGTGCCCATGTGGGTCATTCTCCCTTGGGGGTCTGGCATGTGGTGGCAGTCATGGGCTGGGACTTGGTGGGGCTGGACTAAGCATGGCTCACTGGTGGATGGCAGGTGATCTGCTCTCTGCTCTGCCAATGGGAACATCAACCCATAGCCTCTTCAGCACTGTGGACTCTGGGTCACTGAACTTCCCAGACAGGTGCTCAGGGACCCTCGCATGTGGCCACAGAACATCACCTACTCCACATTCTTGGATTGACAGATTTGGGGGCCCACCCAGATTTAAGGAGGAGATAGAGCCCCAGCACCACAGTAGCTTCTATCAAAATGGAAATTCTCCCGGAGAGGGAAGCTCCAATCCTGTGCAAAGACTCCCCTCCCCAACTGTATTACAGAAATGTCCTTTAGTCACCAGGAAGGGGGCAAAAAGAAGGGAGCCTTCTCTGCCAGCCCCAGCCCTTTCTTCACCCAGCCCCACCCTTGCTGCCTGCGACGGCCCAAATGTTCATGTTCCGGTGCTGAAATCCTAACCTCTAATGGGGCGGCCTCAGGAGGCAGGGGCTTTGGGGTGATGAGGTCGTGAAGGTGGGGCTGTCTGGAAGTGGGTTAGTGCCCTTATAAAAGGGACCCCAGAGTCCCCTTGTCCATCACAATATGTGAAGACACAGCTGGAAGGGGCCGTGAACAAGGAAGCAGGTGCACCAGACACTGACTCTGCGGGCAGCTTGACCTTGGGCTTCACAGCCTCCAGCACGGTGAGCAATGAATTCCTGTGGTTTATAAGCCACCCAGTCTGTGGTGCTCTGTTATGGCAGCCCACACAGACCGTCACCACCCCTCGCCATGGGACAGGGAGGAAAGAGGGCAGCTCTGGGGACCCCAATGAACAGGTTCCAGGAGGGACCATGGTGTTCAACCTTCAGAAGGCGGGGCTGCCGTCCTGCTCCCTGCCCTCCCAGACAAGCGCTTCTCCCTCCAGTTCACTCAACCACTTCGAGGCTGACCCTTGGCCTCAGTGTCCCCCTGTCTAAGTGTCCTTGCAGATTCTGATGCCCACAAGTGACAAACCCTGAGCTGGCCTTAGAGAAGAGTCCCTTGGCCCCGTCTCCCCTGTGGTCCTGCTGTTGGCCAGCCAGGCATGTGAGCGAGGCTGGGATCACCTGGCCACCATCCAGCCGGTCAGCTGCCTGCAGACACACTGGCCAGCCCAGCCAGGCCCAGCCCACCAGCCCCCTCCAGAGTCTCACTGATCAACTCACAGGGTCATGAACAGAATCAGTGGTGGCTATTTTGAGCCCTGAATTTTGAGTGACTTGTTAACCACCC
Source organism: Sciurus carolinensis (assembly GCF_902686445.1). Classification (NCBI taxonomy): domain Eukaryota; kingdom Metazoa; phylum Chordata; class Mammalia; order Rodentia; family Sciuridae; genus Sciurus; species Sciurus carolinensis. Next base: position 216,555 of record NW_025920296.1, on the reverse strand, counting down.
ACTGACCCTAACGTCCTGCAGGTTGGGCATCTTCCTGCCATCCAGGCTGAACACGTGAGCTAGGCTCAATAACACCTCCTTCCAGTGGCCACATTCTGACCCCCAGGACCCAGGAATCTCTCGCCCAAGGTGGCAGAGACTTTGAAGATGTGATTGAGAACCTTGATGTGGGGCGACCGTCTTTGAGTGAATCAAAATTCCAAGGGTCCTTATGAGAGGAAGTCAGACTCAGAAAGGAGACCTGGGGACAGAGGCAGAGAGAGAGAGAGAGAGATCAGAAGATCTCCAGAATGGAGGCAGGGACCAGGAGCCTGGGGATGTGGGCAGCCTCCAGTCACTGGAAAAGGCACGGAAATGGATTCCCCCAGAACCTCCATGGGGCACACACCCCGGCAATGCCTTGACCAGAGGAACTGCAGGAGAATCAACGTGTGTGGTGCAAAGACGAAACTCATGGTCGTGTGTTATAGCAGCAGGAAGAGATGCATACGGCTCACCAGGTCTCTCTGCCCAATGTGTCTCCCACCTGTGTTGAAAAGCCAGCTGGAAAGCCTCTCCCCATGACAGAGGATCGCACCAGTTGACAAGTGCCAGGAGTTTGAGTGAAACTATTAACCCCAATAATGAAATAGTGAATAATCCTTTAACGGGGGCCAAGCGCCACAGGCTAATGGTGTCGTACCTGCCATTTCATGTCACCTTCACAAAAGGCAGATGAGAAAGTGCCATTTTCATCCCCATTTCGTAGACAAGAAAACCAAGGCTCAGAGAGTTCATAGAATATGCCAGAGCCCCACAACTAGACTCTGGCAGGGCCGTGACTCACATCCAGTCTGTGTGGCCCCCCCAAGTATTGATGCCACTCAGACCTTCCTTGGGCTCAGCTCCTGTAGATGGCACCCCTTCTTCCCGCCCCTGGCTCCTGGGACAGTAAGTGGCCCGAAGGAGGTCAGTGAGAGCACGACATCCCCTCTTTCCATGATGATTGGTTCAGGCAAAGGCAAGTGACACGAGATGAACCAATCAGAGCTAAGAAGCAAGAATACCTGGTGCTTTGGCTGGTGCTACTGTGTAAAGGCCACTCTCATTTTTTGCTGTGGTTAAAGCCATCTGGGGACCATCTTTGCCAATGTATGAGGAAAGGCCGCCTGAGGATGATGCCAACACAGAGGAAAGCACAACTGATATTTAAAAAGAGAAAAATCCTTGATTGACATTGCTTGAGAACCTGGATCCAGCTGTGCCTGAAGACCTTGCTATGACTATGAACTTCTCAATGAGAAAATAAATGTATTTTTGACTTAAACCCCTTTGTTCCAGGTACCTCTCACACTTAGCTCAACCAACATACTAGCTGACATTGAGTGAGCACTGTGTTAGTTTGGATCCTTTAAAAGCAGAGCCTGAGACAAGGTTGGGTGAAGGTAACTTGTTTGACAGGTGATCTCTAAGCAGGAGGCAGGCAAGGAGGAAAGGCAAGGCAGTGGTCAAAACACACAGTGGGGACTCAATGTCCGTGGAACCTGCTGAGCATGGAGAATGTCTTCCAGACTGTCTACTGAATACCAGGAGGCTGCATTGCTATCCACAGGCTCAGGCCTGTACTGCTTCAAGGAGTGACCCCGAGGACCAGGTGGCAGGTGGAACAAGATCTCATGAAGTGTCCAACTCTTTGTCCTGGAGACTGGAAAACATTAGCCACGGGGCAAAGGGACATCCAGGTTGCAGTTGGAGTTCAGGTTGCTAACAGCTGGACTCTGATTTGGGAGGTCATCCTGGATTTCCAGTGGGTCTGATGGCATCACGAGAGTTCTCTCAAGTGGGAGAGAGAGAGGCAGAAGAGGGGAGTCCAGAGGTGGCAACCAGAGAAGGGCTCAGCCCAACACTGCTGGCTTGGAGACCCAGAAAGGGACCAGGAGCCAAGGAATATGGGTAGTGAGGCTCCCCTCAGGCTCTTGATTTTAGCCTGGAGAGACCCGCACTCGAGTTCTGACCTCCAGCACTATGAGATCATTCCTGCAGGTGGTTTCAAGCCACTGGGCTTGTGGGAGATCTGATGGGGAAGCCACAGGAAGCTCACAAAGCCACCTCTCTACACGCCTGAGCCACACTGTGTGCAATTGAGCAGACCGTCAGACAGGGCTGGGGACAAAGAGAAGAAAGACACTCTCTGCACACTAGGGTGCCAGGGACTCTCAGCTTCTGTGTGCAGATGCCCTCTCAGCTGTGGTTTCATTAGAGGTGGGCGTGGGGATGTGGCATGGAGACCCAGGGGCGGCTGCTAGACCCTCGGAAAAGTAGCTTCAGAGAATGTCCCTTACCGGGTTCCAAATTCTCCCCTCCACCCTGACCACCCCAGAACTGGCCTCGTCCCTTGGGTCTTCTTGTTACTAGCAGTGCCTGCAGGCATACAGATGCTTCCATTTATTGATCTCCTACTAGGTGATCAATAAATGGTGCAAGTCCATCATCTCAAATAGCTCCCCGTGCCTACCACCCAATCCTGGTTCTCAGTTCACTCTTCCTAATCACGTTAGCTCTTCTTCCTGAACTCATTAAACATGTATTGAGCACTTCCTGTGTGCCTAAGGGTTGCATATAATTTGCCCAGACTCTGTGGTTACCCACAAACTCATCCTTAGGCCCCCAACACCGTGATGACGGAGGGGTGAGATCTCTAAATCATGTTAGTGGACCACTAGAGCCATCAGGATCCTGGAGGTCATTTGCAGAATTTGAAAGTTCAAATGCCCACAGTGGCCAGGCAGGAGCCATGCACAGGCAAAAGTGGTGTGAGACAGTAGGGAATGGTGGGGACTGTGGTCAACTTGAGAACTCACCCTCTGCCTCAGGGGGTAATGGCTGGGCATTTCCAGCAGGTGGTTGACATGAAACACAGGTCCAGCTGTAGAGCTCTTCTACTTTTGAAAAAGAACTCTGAAATTAACTGTGTCTGTGAAGTGTCCCAATTGTTTAATGTTGGTGGCTAAATTGCCTGAAAAATAAAAATTGAACAGGGAGGACAGCTCATTGCCCACAGACGGAGCTGACTCAGACTTCCTGTTCTACAGTGGGGGGAACTGAAGCGGTGCCAGGAGGAGGTTTTCTGGGATGTTGGGTTGAAGCTCAGCTCAGTCCATTTTCCTGGGGATGGGAAGCCGGGGTGCCTGTTCTCCAGGGTCACTAACACCTGCCTTGGAGCTGCAGGCAGAGACTTCCCCGGGGGGCAGCCAGAGCAGAGGTGTAGGCAGTGTCAGGTGCAACTTTGGGAACCATATTACTGGGGTGTTTTTCAGAGGCTGGGAAATGATTTGGGGGTGTGGATGCAGGGTCCTGATCCCGCCTTCCACCTCTGTCACTGCATCTCTTGGGCTCTTCTGCACCAGTGCTCGCTCCCTCTCTCTCTCTCTCTCTCTCTCTCTCTCTCTCTCTCTCTCTCTCAGGAAGACCCTGATTTTGACTCTTTCTTTCTCTGGGTCTGACTTCCTTTGTTTCTCCTCCTGCAGCCTCTTGGTCTGCCCTGTCTCTGCCATGTCCGGTCCCCCCAGGCCTCTCCTCTCTTGCCCTCTGAGTCCCCCCGGCCACCGCGGAAAGTTTACTGTAAATGAGAACGAAGCCCAGGGCAAAAGTAATCAACCCAGGGCGCCCCGCTTACTGTCCCCAGGCCAATGCAGACCCGGCATGCCCCCTCCTCCACCCCTCCCCCTCCCTTCCCCCAGGTCCCCTCGCTGACAAAAGGCCTATCTTCTCTCTGCCTAAATGATTTAAATTCTAATTAAACATCATTTAGAGTCTCTCTCTCTCTCTCTCTCTCTTGCTCTCTCTCTCTCTCTCCCCCCCCCTCACCATTCCCGGTACTGGGTTCCTCCCCTCAATGCCGTGGCCCTCCATCGGGCCCCCACCACCCATCCCAGGACCCCAGGGGATCGGCCCTGGGTTCTGTGCCAAGCTCTCTCTGGCCCTCCGACTTTGCCATGTCTGGCCCCAGGGCCGCACCGCCCAGGGAAAGGGGTCACCCCCTGCCACTGCATGCCTTCCACAGATACTCCCCCCAGGGTTTTGCTGGAGTGTTCTGGTGTCATTTTATTTTGCTAGACATGAAAATAAGACATAGATTTTTCCCGGTGACGTGTGTGAAGTTCTAATCTGGCTTTTCGGAATTTTTTTTATCCCTTTTTGGAGAGGGGTGAGCAGTGGGAGACGTGGGCTTGGGGCTGGACTCGGACAAAGAGCCCGCAGGGCCCAAGGCACGGTGAGCTGTGTGCTCCTAAGAGTCTGTGCGTGCGCACGCGTGTGCACGTGAGCACAGGTGTGTCTGGGCCCACTCATGTGTGTGCATGTGCTGAGGTGGGCGATGCCTGCCCCAGCCTGCTTGCTGACCTCTAACCAACAGCCTGACCATCGGGGCACCTCCTTGTCCTCGCAGGTGTCCTTCCTAAACACAAACGGGCACTTCGCTGGGATGACCACATTCAGGTCCAAGTCTTCACCTCCCTGCTGCCCAGATGCAGTAGCCCTGCAAACAGCCCAGAGGAGATCTTCATCCCGTCACCTCCCCATTCCACAGATGAGCAAACCAAGGCCAGAGTGGTAGTGCCAGTGGGCTCTTGTCTGACAGCAGTCAGACTCATTGTGTGCCAGCCACTGCCAAGGCACAAGAGGATTATGTCACTGAATCCTCAAAACCACAGGGGCAGAATTATCATTGTCCCCATTTTGCAAATGAGGAAACTGACTCAGAGGGGCAGCCCAAGTCTGCAGGACCAGTAAACAGGAGAGGCAGGATGTGAACAAAAGACCCCATGACCCCAAAGTTCACCTTTTCCATTCTCCTGCCCCTGAGCACGGAGTAGAGGTGGTGGAGTAATATTTGTCACTGATACTCAGAGGATCATATCATAGGCAGGAGCAGCAGTGTGAGATGGAGGACCAGAGGTCCAGCCACCAAACAGCTAGTGTCCCAGGCTCAGGGAGGGTCAGGGGCTTGTAAAGGACAGGGGTGACTGAGTGATTAGCAGTTTCTCCTGTTTGATGAGGAGCCAGGAGACTCAGTTGAAACCCCAGCTCAGCCCTCACTGACTGAGTGACTCTTGAATCCTTGTCTCACTTCCTAGAGCCTCAACTTTCCTATCTATAAAACGGGGACCAAAATTGATCTGAGCTTACGTGTGGAGGAGGGGTTTCTGGGGTGCGTTACCCCCGGGAGCACCATGCACGAGGGGCCAGGGACAGCCCCGGGTGAGGCTCCTGTGCAGAGCCAGGGATCCAACCCCCTTCCTCACCACGTGACTCCTTTCTTTCCAGCTGCTGCATCTGTCCAGGGACCACTGCCCCTGAGGCATCCCTGGCAGTGTCACCCCTGCCCCCGAGGCATGGGGGGTCACATCCTTTGGAGATTCCAGTGTTGCCCTTTTCCTCTTTCTTTGGTGGATCTCCCCACCAAATGAGCCGGGAGGCACGGGTTGCTCAGCAGGGCCCTCACGGCCCTCCCTGGCTCCCCTGTGAGAGGCACACACTAGCGAGGGTGGGACAGTGCACTTTGCAGCGCAGGGCATGGGGCACAGGGGCTGGGGAATCCCTAATACCTTTTGAACAAGGGACCCCACATTTCCATTTTTCCTTGGGTCTCAAACCACACGTGCTATACCGCGTCCTGATCCTGACTGAGACGAGCTAGACGTGGAGACAGAGCACGTGGGCTCTCTGGTCACTCTCTGCTTTCCTGGGACTGGCTCTGTTTCTCTGTGTCCCTCTCTGTCCCCCTGGTTCTCTCTGGTGTCTGATTTCCAGGGCCTGCCTCTCCATCTCTCTCTGGGCATTGGACTGACTCCCAGGGACAGAGTATAGAAATGAGAGACAGGGAGAAAGCGACGCGGGGTCCCAGGCCCAGCCAGCGAGTCAGGGGTATGCACCTTCAAACCTGCCCCCTGTTTGTCCAGCACCCCGCGATCGATCCACGCCTGAGCCGCCTCTGATAAATCCCTGCTGCGGTAATGAACCTCCCCACACCCGGGCACACAAAGCACACTCCAGCCCTGGCCCCAGCAGTTAGTATTTAACTGAATAATGGCCATAAATATGGAAAATGGGACTTTTAATTAAATAAGCAGCTTTTAAAAGGGCCCTTAGGCAGGAGAGGCTTTTGTTTAAATATGACTGATTTGACATGTCCTTTCGCTCTCCGACTCCCTTCCTGCATTAACTCTTGGCCCCGGCCGAGAGCGAGTGGGCGAGACCAGGCCCTGTCCTGCTGGAGGAGGGCTCCCTGTGAGGATGCAGAGGGGATGAGGGGACGCCCAGGGATTGGAGCTGGAAGCCCTGCTGGGGGCCTTACTTAGGGGTACGCCTGTGAGGTCGCCCCCAAGCGCAGATTGTATCTTCTCTTTCTGAGTAAATGGTGAGATGCCTCCTGATCTCGGGGTTGGGGCCCCTGAAAAACTGCACCACCCTACTGTCTGTCCTTTTTTTGGCATTCCAGCTGCTGACCATTTCTTCTGTGCCTCGGTTTCCTCATTTGTAACGTGGGCATCGTGGCAGGACCCATTTCACAGGGCTGTTGTTCAGGGCAGATGCATCTCCTCCTGGGAGGGGGCAACACAGTGTTCTTCCCTTTGCAGTGTTGCCAAGAGGAGGGCTGGAGGCTGTGATCCCAGAGATCACAGAGGCAGTTTGGAGGTCACATTGCTGACCTCGCATCTTGACCCTGCAGAGCATGCAGCAGGTTCTGCACAGACCCATCCACGGGCGTCCAAGCTCCTCTGAGGAATCTGGGGCTAACTCCACCAGCGGGGAAGGAGACAATCACCATCAGGAGGACCCCATGTTAGTGACCTTTAACTTTCAAGACTTTTCAAAAAAGAGAGAAACCAGATTGTTATGTATTTAATATTCATGAAGCACTTTCTATGTTCATGATTCCATGCACACCTGACCTTGGAGCCCTAGTGTTCTGCTGACTTCCTGGGTGAGGAACCTGATGCTCAGAAGGGCCAAGTGATCAGGCTGCTGTTGCTCAGCTAGGGAGCATCAGAGCTGGGGTTGGAGCTCAGGCCACGTGGGCCCAGCACCTGTGTCTTAAGCCCCCCACAGGGCTAACCTGCCCAGGCCGCCCTCGACCAGTGTCTGGTCTCATCCTGGCTCCTGTGAAAGGAGGTTGACGTCACCTCCCCAGATATGTCTTCAATCTTCCATCACCTAAAGGGAGGAGAAGCCTCCTAACTCAGCAAGACCCCCAGACTGCATTTCTTCCTACCAGCCGCCTCTTCCGGGAAGCCCTCCCAGGTATCTTCTGCCCCATCTGGTGCATCCCTCCCCAAACTCCACAGCCCTGGTGGGCAGAGGGAGCCTGTGGTCTGTCATGTCAGTCCCAGCAGGGTCTCCTCTGTCCTTTCCTCACACCACTGATGACCACTTATTGATGACCTAGTCTATTGCCCTGACTTGAAGATCATTTTTTTCCTTTTTAACCTCCCAATTACATGTATAGCGCCCACTTTTATTTGCTAGAAATACTATGACTAAACATACAGATGGTGCCTTGTACATCTGTGGCATTTCCAGACTGTGGAAATGAGAGTTTGTGACCAGCCCGTGTGCCTGGAGCTGGAAAGGCTGTCAGACTGCTCACCATCTCCTAGGGGCCTCCTGCCTTGCACAGATTATATTTCAAAAGCACCCCTTTTACTAATTCCAAAAATATCCAATTCTGACTCATTCACTCTTTTACAGTTTGGCTAAACCCTCCGATGACTTGCGGCTCTGTGGACAGGTCTGCATCCCTCTCTGCCCAGGAATGGAAAATGTTGGTGCAAGGGCTGAGTTCTCCTGCTCTACGAGGTGCTGTCCTAAGATTAGCATGTTCATCTCATTTAATCCTCCCTCAGTAAACCAAGTGCCAGGGAGAGCAGTCCCAGCAGGAAGATGAGGATGTGAGACCCAGAGATGTTAAGGAGCTGACTCAAAGTCACACAGCCAGTAAGCGTCCAAGCCCATCACCTTCAGACACTCTGGCTCCTGGCTTTGTTCTTTTGTCCCTTCCTTCAGCCTCCCAGCAAACCCACCTGTGAGGTCACAGAACATAGCATCAACTGGGGCTTGGTGAGGTTCCTGGCCTCACCACCCATCAGCAGAAGCACAAAAGAGAGGCAGCCCAAGCCATGTCCCAGAGGGGCTGTGGACGCAGGAGTCACAGGGAGCATGCGGGAAGAGCCAGGGGCTCCAGCAGAGGTGAACTGCGCCTTCGAAGCTGTATCCAGAGCCGTTCCCGGTTCATGCCGCCTCCTCCAGGTCAGCTGGTGACTGGTCAGCACTGGTCAGCAAAATGCTCTCCCTCTGCATCTGTTGCCATGGTAACTCCTCCCAGGCATCGCCAGGTTCTGGGTCTGTTTCCTGAGCTCGGTGTCGGTGGCAGGCAGGGCTCAGGCTGGCGCTGGTTTGGGGAGGACACAATGGATTGAGACCACCATGGGGGAGGGGACAGGATCCCTTGACCCACCCATGAGCCAGGGCCAAAGCCCTGCTGAGTACATCTAGGAGGAGACTCTCCCACCGCCAGTCGGAGGACCCCTCATCACCCCCAGGCCCATCCCCCCACGAGTCCCCTTCCCAGTCTCTCCCTGAGGCTCCACTCCTGCCTCTCCTCCCTGGGCTCCCGCTGGCAGCCTGCCCCTGCCCTTCCCTGGCCACTCCAGGCCACCTGCCATTGGCCCAGGCGGCATCCACACTCAGGTGACATGACACCCATCAGGCCCAGGAAACGCGGAAACCAAGCAGGCAGGGAGCAGAGGTCAGAGTGAGGCCAGCTCCTCTTGGTGTCAAAGGAGATTAGGAGTCTGGCTTCAGAGCCGAGGGCCCGGCCGAAATCAGCCTGTGATCCCAAGTGAGACGAGGTCAGAGGTCGCCAGCTGGTGCCTTTGTGTGTCAATATTAACACAAGAGCCACCAAATTGGGGTGGGTCAGCCAGTGGCCCAACCAGGATATACCATGGAGACAGGGCTGAGCGTCCCTTCTGCACAGGTCCCAGTACTTGACAGTCTTCAGGGACTTCACATTAACATTCCTGCTGGTGACAGTAATGCAGCAGCCACAGACATCAGTGCCAGCAGATTGTGGCCTGGTTGCTGCCACCTAATTCATCAAGCCTCAGGGCTCCCTGGGAGCTGGAGTCTGGTTACCTCATCCCGTGGCAACAGCACCAGCCACAAAACGGGCGCGGGGTGGGGGACAGGGTCATGTGGCTCGTGGAGGGGTGGGGCCTTGGACTCAGTCTGTCTCCTCCCAGTGCTGGAAACAGAGATGGCCATCTGTTTTATTCATGAGGAAAGCAAGACTCAGAGAAGGATCCAGCCTGCCCAAAGTCACACAGCACGTCAGCGCAGAGCTGAGTTATAAATGCCAGCTTATCTGCTGCAGACACCACCACAGCATGTTGTCTCTGTATTTTCAAGCTTGTCCCTTCCAGGGGTTCTTTGAAGGCCCCCTTCTCTTCTGTATCACCGGTCCTTTCTTTCTGGATCCAGAGAATAGTGACCTTTATGGACACAGAGCTGCCATCTGCATGACTCAGACTCACCCCTTAGAGACTGGGTTTTGGTTCAAATGAACCAACATGGAATCCTAGCATGGCAGTCTAAGTCTGAAATGTCCCCCAAAGGCCTATGTTTAAAGATCGGTCTCCAGACCTCGCCACTATTGGCAGATGGTGGAACTTTAAGAGGTGGGGCCTCATGGGAGGTGTTTGTGCCATTGGGGATGAGGCCACAAAGGGGATGTTGGGATCCCAGCCCCATCTCTTCCTCTGCCATCCTGGCCATGAGGGGAACAGTCGTCTCTGCCACACCCTCCTGCCATGACGTGCTGCCTCAGCACAGGTCCGAAAGCAATGGTCCATCTGACCACAAACTGGGGTCTCCAAAACCACAAGCCAAAATAAAACTTTTCTCTCCATAAGTTGATTTATCTCAGGAATTAGTTATAGTGTTGGAAAGCAGACAAACACAGCACCCAAGACTTCAGACCCTCACGTCTACCCCAGCTGAGTCCATAGAAATGCCACTTGCCTCAAACGTGATTGGAAAACAGTTTCACAGCGATGAATGTGGTGGACATTTCTCAAAGGGCCTGCTCTGTGCAGCGACCACATCACAGTGAGTAAAATCCAACACTTCTCTTCCCCCTGGGACTTATGTTTGAGGGTGAGAGGTGGACAGTGATCAAATATTCGTGCCTGTCCTAATTTTGTGGAGTGACAGGCCTTGGCCAACAAGATCCGAAGAACTAGAGCCCTCAACTTGGGAAAAGATGAGTTCAGGTGAAGTCAGCACAGAGTGGGGAAGGGTGTTCCTGGTGAGGGAACAGCAGCTGCAAAGGCCTGGTGTGCATTTTCCCATGGCATCTGCACCGTGAGAAGGAAGTGAAAACCCGGTATTACAGATGAGGAAGCTCAGGCTTTGGAGATTAAATCCCTTGCCCAAGGATCTTGGGGAAGTAGGGAGTGGCAGGGCCTCGGTCCCAGTCAAGGTGGGTCTGACATCACACCTGATGCTATTTCTGCTCTTCTACACAGTGCTCGGAAATCACATGATGCTACAAAGAAAGATTCCCCTGGGAAAAACACAAATGAACTTGAGGTTTGTGTCAGACTGAAGTTTTCAGGTTGCCATGCACTGAAACTCAGCCCCCACTGAATGAAGCCAAAAGGAAATTCATTTTCTTGAATAATGAAGATGCAGGAGTGGATGGCTTCAGGCTCAGCTGGATCCAGAGGCTGAAGTTTGTGTGTGTGTATGTATGTCTCCTTCCCTAATCCTGCTTCCTGGGCATGGACTTCATTCTCAGGCTCTGTACAAGAGTTCTCCACTTTCCCTTCCACTGTGTTAGTGGTCACAGAATGGGCAGGGGAAGGGCAGGCCTTTTGGAGCCCTGAATCTACCAGACACTGGGAGGCTGCAGCCCTGCCCCTGGCAGAGCCCACGAGCCCAACTGTGCCCCCTGGATACTGTGGGAGCCCAGAGCCTCGGCAGCAGCCCACTGCGGGGTGGCACAGGGGTACAGGAGCTGGGTGGGCACCAGCAGCCCCACACGCCTACTTCCTGTTGTGCACTACTTGCCCATGAGCCTGATATTCTACAGACAGGCTTCCCCTGATCCTCCTGGTGGGGCCGACTCAACCCACTGAAAAGAGGAGGAGGAGCCTCAGGGGAGGCTGGTCCCCCAGCTGTGAGGACCTCAACCCTTCTCCTGTCCCCAAGTCTGGTCCTCCCGCCTTGCTGTCCTGGAGAAGATCAGCAGCCAGGTGGTCAGCAGCCAGGTGGGGACCTCCAGCCAGCAGAGGAGGGCATTAATGGTCCAGCCTTGCCTGACATTTGGGTTTCACACTTTGTGGGGAGTGTGTTAATTACTCCTGCTCGCTCAGAGGCCTGACTTCACTACCACTTGGATTTTGTGGAGTGCTCTCTGGCTGCCATTTCTGGGTAACCTCCTGAGACTGCGGTGGCTGCTCTGCCATGCCCTGTGCCTGGCCATCATACACAGACAGCTCTGCCCTTCTCCCGTCCCCACCCAGGCAGCCACAACAGGTCCTTCCCATCTGGCAAATGAGAACACTGAGGTTCTGAGAGGCTCCCTGGCCTGGAGGAGGAGGCCAGAGCAGGGGCCACAGTGATGCTGGACTCGGGTTTGTGGCCAGCTCCCAGTACACAGTCTGCCAACCTCTGGGCACCTCTGTGTCTCTGTTTCCTCACCTGTCAGGGGGACGTCAGGTGCCAAGGTCAGCGTGGGTGAACAGGAAGTGCTGGTACCTGCTGGAGAAGACCAGGACCCTAGGTTCCATGCCTCCCCAGCAGCCCCTGCTCCTCAGAAGCTGTCCCACCTCCTCAGGGCTGGGGACCACCAAGACCTCTCCCGGGGCAAAATCAGGCGGGCACAGGTAAAGGAAAGTCTTCCAGGGAAAAGGGACTTCTCAGTCTCCCCCAAACCCTCACTTTGGAGCCAGGAGGAACCATCCTGCCCCAGTGTCCCTCACTCATATTATAGCTCAGGAAGCAGAACACACACCTGTCCATGAGGAAGGAAGACCCCTGGGATCAGCTGAGATCTGGGCCAATGTTATCGTGTGGGAGTCCTCAGAAGTCGCCTGGGGTCCCCAGCGTGGTCCATGTCTAAGACCCAGCCTTGCTTCCAAGGCCTTCAGGGATGGGGGCAGGGGACAGACAGTTATCCCTGTGGTGGGTGTATGAATAACCATAGAAGCGGAGGCTCAGTGGGGTTAAGTCACAAGCCTGAAGTCACACAGCAAATGGCTGATACAGAATCCGACTCCAGAGGAACTGGTCTGGAACCTCTGCCCTTGGCCTGCAGTGGGGGTCGGGGGAGAAGGGAATGGGGTGCCTTGAGGCTTTGGCTCTGGAATGTGGTGCCAGGATGGGCAGCAGTCAATCCACCTGAGCCTGAAGCTTCTTAGCCAGCCCCCACCGGCACCAGGAGAACATTACTGACTGATACAGCTTCCCTGGCCTGCCTATGAAATCCACCTGCGCCTGGCTCTCTCTTCCCACTTGCCCCCTTCCTGCTTAGGCACATTTTCCCCCTGCCTTTATTCCCTTAGAAGACCTCAACAGTCACCTGCTTCTGGGGCTTCCCAGCCCTCTGACTGGGCACATGGTAGGTGCTCACTAAACACTTGCTGAATGCAGGAATCAATGGGCCAGTGAACACACACAGCCCAAGAGAAGATTGCATATCACATCCCGCCCTGAGAAGATGCCCACTGTACTTCCCACTCTTCCTTGGACAAATAGGGGAACTGAATTTTGAAGATCCTAGTAACCACCTCTACCTCCAAAGCTGCTCTCTGGATTTTCAAGACCCAACCTGTTATGTCTGAGCTCAAATCTCCAAAAGAGGTCATTAAAAGCCCAAGTTGGAGCCAGTAGCTGCAAGAGCACCCATGTATGGAGCTCTTAGCAAATTCCTGGCACTGTGACAGGATTTTACAAATACTTTTATCTCAGACCTCAGGACTTATGAGGTCCAGAATGAAACTAGCATTGAAGTGGCAATTCTCTCTCTTCTTATTCAGCCTGAATGGCAATTAACTTTTATCCTCAAAGCAACTCAGTTTGATTTAATGGCTGCCTCAAGCAGGGAAGATTGTCTTGATTGATTAGTAATGTCTGCCTCAGTACCGGACTGGGATTCATGGAACATGTGCTATATGTATTTGCCATTTTGCTTTAGATAGTTCTCGGGTAGTTCTTTGAAAATCTCAACTCAGAGTTTGAGTCAACTCTTGAAGGTCAACTCCAAACTGGCTAGCTGGGACAACACTAAAAGCAACCTTGCTAGGAATAACATCAAGGAACAGAGTTCTGGGGAGTTCACAGAGCCCAGCCAGGAGGTGGGGCCTGCAGATGTGTGCTTGGAAGGATGGGTCATGAAGAACCAGTTCCAGTGGGGACCTGGTCAACTTCTAGAACTTCCCTGTTCCCAGGTCCAATGCTGAAGCACCAAGAGGGGTGAGGCTGGCCTCCTGGAGTGTGGATCTGGGTGACTTGCTCATGCTGTGGCTCTGTTAGACCAGGGGTCCACACACTGTGGCTAAATTCCACCCACCGCTCGTCATTATAAATCAGCATTGTGGGCACAGGCAACACCATTGGTTAACTCAACTCTGCCACAATGGGGGGCTGCCTCGAAGACCACCTGGCTACAAAACCCAAAGTGTTGACATGGAGCCCTGAGTGGAAAAAGCATGGAGTACCTGGGGTCCCCTCCTGGGCAGATCACCTGAGGAACCTCTAATCCTCCCAACAGCCTGATGAGGTGACAGCACCTGCTTTGTGCAGATGGGGAAGAGACCTGGATGGGGCTGTGGGCTGCCCCTGTCCTGCTGGGCATGGTACAGGGGTCGGGACCCGGGTTGCTCCGGCTTCTGGTCCATAGGCCTCTTCTGCCTTGGCGACCACTGAGGCTGCCCTGCTCCCACTGCCCTGGCCCAGCTCTGCAGCCTGTTCCCATCTGTTCTATCCTGGGCCAGGGTGTGGGGGGTGCAGGCGGGCCAGGGTGTGGGGGGTGCAGGTGGCCCAGGAGGAGGGAACTCTGGGTGGGGAATCTGAGGCCCCCAAGTGGGGAGTGGACGAGTCCCCTGCTGCATGGCCCAGGCCTCCTCTGCCCCTGTGGACCCCCAGGGAGGCAGGGGACAGTGATGGATCTGGGCCCGCTCTCCCCCAACCCCACCTCACGCCACCTCTTCACTTCTCCTGCTTATGGATGACAAGTGAGAATGTCGCAATCCAGGGAAATTATCTTCCCTTCCCTTTCACCGCATAATTTTCTGCCCTCTCGTCTGGACAACCTGGGTGATTTTTAGATACCAAAAAAAAAAAAAAGGAGACCCCCAGCCACCGACAGACAGGCTGTTTCCTGGGTGAAAATGAGACTCCCGTCCTATGAACTCAGGGGGCCAGGGCAGGGGGTTCACACTCGCTGGGTAGTGCCAGGAGGGTCGAGCCGGGGCTCCAGCGGCTCCAGGGCTGGAGGCATCTGCAGGGCATTTTGGGGGGGTGCCCCAAAGGACCCCATCTGTCAGTGCTCACCTGGAGGATCCCGGGACAAAGGCAGTTACCTGCCACCCAGCACCACCAGGCTCTCCAGCCTGCTGTGCCCAGGGAGCACTTGTTCTCCCACCCCACCTGTGGCTTTCTGGAAGTTTCTTTCCCCTCCTGATTCACACCTACATGCCCAGGACCTGTTCCACAGTTTGGCAAGCAAAGATTTTTTTTTAAACTATTTTCTTTTTCTGATTTAAAATTTCAAACCTTACAAGAAATGGGTCACCAAGGCCAGATCCAGTTATCTTCTAGACTCAGCAAGTAACCACTGCTAATGGGGTTTGGTGTCCACTTTTCCAGACTTTTCCATGCAGATACCATGATTTAAAAAGTATGCACTGACGCTATTTTATCCTCACCCAGTACTGCATGTATGGTGTGGCCTTAGGCACGTTCGTTAACCTCTCTCTCTAAATTTTGAGACAGGGTCTTGCTAAGCTGCTTAGTGCCTTGCTAAGTGGCTGAGGCTGGCCTTGAACTCCAGATCCTCCTGCCTCAGCACTCAGAGTCACTGGGATTTCCTCTTCTGTAAAATGCACACAGTCAATGTACAACAGGTTTTA
This sequence comes from Sciurus carolinensis, assembly GCF_902686445.1. NCBI lineage: Eukaryota > Metazoa > Chordata > Mammalia > Rodentia > Sciuridae > Sciurus > Sciurus carolinensis. Next base: position 201,382 of record NW_025920296.1, on the reverse strand, counting down.
GGGAAAATTGTATGAATTAGTAAAGAGTGACTCTGCCTCTCTGGGACCCAGTTTCACTGTATCTAAAATAGAGATGATGACAGCATAGCGGACTCCTCGAGGAGGGTCCTAGATAATGGGCATGAAGTGGACTGCAGAGTCTCGCTCAGCTTAAAGCCTCCCCCCAGTCTGCCTCCAAATCGTGGCTGCTGCTCTCCTTATTAATTAGCTCCAGTGTGTCTTTGCATCCATGGGATCAGCTCTTGCTGGATGCAGTCCTGGATGTCTGGGACAGGCGAGCTTTGCAGGGTTGGTGAGACCCAGGGGTGACGTCCATGCACACCCCTGTGTCTGAGAATGGCTCTCTTCCCAGGTGGTTGCTGGCTTTCCTGCCAACCAGAGTAGTCGTTAACCAGGACAGGCACAACCCCTGTTCTCTGCTTCTTTCAGAGACCCAGATCCCCAGACCCCAGGGGTCCTCAGACCCTTTTGGGGATCCACAGAGTCCTCCCCTACCCTGTCCTATGATTATTGCATTTCCAGATTTACTTCAACCAGAACGATAGGTTACATCTAATGGCGTGCAGAAGTGCATCTGAGAACCGGGTGTTTTCTACAAAGCCAGATATTATGGCAACGCACAGAAACGTACAGTAACACCATCCTTCTCATTGAATTTTTATTTTTTTATTTTAGGAAAAATCTTATTAACTTTCCATAAAACATGTCACTATGTTATGAGTTTTTAATTGTTGCTTTAAGATAAATGTAATATTCTCCAACATCTGTTTTAATTTCTAAAACAGCATGTACTGGCAGGTAAGACCCACATAGGTGAAAATCTTGTAAGACCCTCAGTATTTGAAGACCCTCATGGGTCCTGAGTGTCAGCGACTGGCTGGGCTGTGACTCCCTGGCAGGATCGTGGGGACTGGGAGCGTCCAGCCCCACCCAGAGCATGGCAGGGTTGCTTCTGGGATGAGGTCAGCACAGCCACTGGGCAGGGAAAAGGGCTGGGTCAGGCTTCTGGGCAGTAGCTGAGACATGTCCACCCCTCAGGGTCATAAGATCAGCAGGGGATGTGGAAAAATATGAAAAAAAACGTTGCTTTGTGGAACTCAGGGGAGTCTTGCATGGGGCTGGTCACTAGGACAGGGACGGGCTGGCCAAGGGTTCTCTCAAGTAACCGAGATGCTGGGCACCCCAGGGAACTGCCTGCTAAAGCTGTGCACCCCTAACTGCCTGCAAGGCCAGCCCTGGCTGAGGAGGGTGTGCAGGGCTGGGCCAGAGTGAATTGCTGCCTCCCGGGGGTGAGGCTGAGCATGGCTGCCAGGGGGTGCCCTCTCCACTGTCCCCCAGGAAGCTCCCAGCCACTTGGTGGTCCCAGCAAATCCCATGAGTAGACCTTTGACTTGAGGGGCGCCCATTAGTTGTGCTGATTACAGAAAGAAAATGGAAAGGCCAGTAGAACCAGAAGAGAGGCAGACGATGACTCGTGGGCAGCGAAGGGCTTCGTGGTCATCAGAGTGAGCTGATAACCTTATCAAGACTAGGGGTTCAGCGTGAGAGCAGAGGTGCCCCATGAGGAAAAGATGCCGAGAACCACACTCAGGGGCCACAGGAAAGGCGCACATCCAGAGTGGGCCCTGGAAGGAATGGGATCAGACAGGTTTCCCTGCCCAGGGGAGCCACAGCCCTCACAGCTGGGCTCCAGGACTTTAGAGTGGTTGGCTGCCAGAGGGACCAGCCGTGCAGGGCTCTGAGGATGACTCCCAACTCTCCTCACTTCCAGAACATTCCGAACATTCCAGAGCATTCCCATGCCATGGTCCAGGCACCATCGCTGAAGCTCCACCAGGAAGAAACAGTAGTTGAGGGTTCAATAAGGAAATGAGTGTGCCGGTCAGGAGACCCCAGGGAGTAGAGTCAAGAGCTTGGCTTCCCTCTGCCTGGAAGAGGCCGGGAGGCAGGAGTCCCAGCACCTGGAGCTCAGGCCTTCTCTGCGGGGTCCATGCCACCACTGCAAGGGGCGAAGGCTGCCTCCTGGGACAGGAAGCCCGTGTCGCTCTTGTTGTGTGTGAAGTCAAACATAATCATGACACAACAGGTCCCCTGGGTCTCTGGGGCACTAGATTTGTGGAGGAAACGGATTAGGAAAATAAATCTAAAAAGCCTCCTTGCCGGATAGTCAAAAAAAAGTTTGAGATGCATCGTCACCATGCAAATGGGTGGTCAGGAGCCCTGGCCTCAGGTGAGGGAATCTGTGGACCCAGGGTGCACTGCTGTGGGTCATGAGGCAGGGGCCACACCCAGCTGCTTCCTCTCCAGACACCAGGTGGTCCGCCAGCCAGTGCCTCCTAGTGGTCACACAGAAGCTGGAGAGGAAGGGAGCAGGTTCAGAGGCACAGTGGAGACCCGGGGCCTCTGTCCACCCCAGAAACTGGGCTGACATTTTGTGGTCTAGAGATGTCAATCATGATAATGGAGGAGCTTAAGGTTGCACAGGAATTCAGACATGCAGAGGGACAACCTGTCAGCTGAGTGACCTATGTAAAGAGGTTGTGTGAGGTGGAGAGGAGGCAGTGAATGGTCCAGGAGAGGGACCCAGCTGAGCTGGGCCGGGCTCTGAGAGATTGCTAGCACCCTTCACAACCCTGAGCCCTCTTGCCTCTGAGCCTACATTCATGCCCTTCTGTTGTGCCCAAAGGCTTGAGACCCCACAAGGACCACCAGAGACCACGATCAATGCAAGCAGCAAAGAGTCATTTATTAGCGAGTTCGAACCCGGTCCTCTGCGTCCTTAATCAACGACGCTAGGAGAGGCCCCGAGCCCTCGTCAGCAGGGTTTTTATAAGGAAAAGCAAGCAGTTTTACAGTGTTCTTCTAATTGGCTAACATTCGAACAGCTAAACCTCCCCTGGTTGGGTCCGGTCAATCTATTTGATTTTCATTGGGTCCGGCCAGAACTGGACGGTCCTAGAGGAAGAAGGGGGGAGGGAACAGGTGAACTATTCAGGAGCTGAGTCGGGGCTAGGCCCTGCTCTCGTCCTTGACGGATAAGGTCTCCAGGCAACTGCACATTCCTCGGACAAATATCTCTTAACAACCTTGGTAAGCACAGGGGTCCAGCAGTCCTGTTTGTCCTTGAGACAGTTAGCAGCACAGATACCACCCTGCTCTCAACACTTCCACACCAGATTGCTTATCCTTCTCCCCACTTCCTTAAGCTTGAGGTCCTCTGGGAGGGAAGTCACTCAGTGATTTTGGCCCTGGCTCTTTCCCTCCGTGGGTGCCCGCAGGTATGTCTGTCCCTGCCTCGCAGTTAGCAGGGGCTTCTCTCCATGACCGAGCAGTGTCAGGAGCCCGGCAATTGCACTGTCTGTTTCTCCAGTCTCCGTGGATGGCGGGGTTGTTCCCGAGTTCCTACTCAAGAGATACTTCCCTTGCTTCTCTCTTTCCCTTACACCCTGAATCCAGTTTTCAGGGGTAAACGTGTGGACACCAGCTCTCCCTTTGCTGTGGGCAGAGGCAGGGGGCTGGGAAAGCAAATGGAAGGTAACCCAGCTGGGGGGGCTGGAGACAACCAGCTATCTCACCCTGTCCACCCCGCCCCCACACGATGCTGTGGCCTGGTTTCATTTCCTGTCTGAAGGGACTGCGAGCCCTTCCACGTTGCCTCTGCGCAGCTAACGCCTCTGCAGGTCACTCATGATGGCGAGCTGGGAGTTCTGGGAACCCTGGCCAACTCAAGGGCCACAGACCCTGCTCTGGACCTTGGAATGCTTTGTCCCCACTCCGTCCACCACAGCTGTGGGTGGGACCTTCCTAGTCCTCAAGTCTTGGCCTCCTGTCACCCCCCCAGGGGGAACCGCCTGCTCAAGCTATGTCCTTCTGCTGGCCCTGCTCCCTGTGGGGTCAGGGACCCTGTCCTGGTCACGGGTGCCAGGTTCTCGGTCCACATTGGAATGAGTGACCTCGAGTGAGGAAGGGTGTGCCCTGGCCCCAGTGCGCTGGCAGACGCTGTCCCTCGGAGCAGTGCTACTGCCAGCTTGTGTGGACCCGGGCCACTGCACAGAGGGACCTGGCCATGCAAGCTCGGTCTGGGCAGAGGGTGGACCCTCACCCAGGTCATTTCCCTGAAGCCTTCCACGCTTGCAGCCCATGCCCAGCTCACCACGGTGCTCACCAAATGCTGCTGTGTTCCTACCTAGACCTCACCTCCTCTGCTCTTCCGGAAGCTTCTGCGCCTCTCATGAGGAGATCCCTGGATGGGCTGTGTTCTTACCGACCCTGCACCCTACGTGAAGCTCTTCGAAGCGTGGCTCTGGGGCTCCTGCACCCTGGCCCAGGCCCGTGGGATGGACTCCTGGCTGCTGCCTGCTGGGGTCCCAGTGGAGTGGTTGCTGCTCTGGGAGGGGGTGATGGAGGGACTGGAGGACCACCCTCTTCCCAGCCCCTGCCCACCTGCCTCTGCTCCATTTTTGCCTCTGGCATATTCTGGACTCGGAGCGCTTCAGTGATGCAGGAAGCAGGAGCGGAGGGGAGGAAGCAGGGAGTTGTGTGTGACCTCCCAGGTCCTACAGACAGAGCCCGCACACTTCTAAACATTCTATCCTCCTGTCTCAGCCTCCTGAACCAGCCTCTGTGATCATATGCATGGGCCACTGCCCTGGCTCAGGCTTGCTCCTCGGAAGCCAGCCCTCATCCAGGTTCTGTCCAGCCTCACCTCTGAGTATCCAGGACAGAGGACGCGCCCACCCCCAGCCCTGGGGAGTCTCTGAATGCAGACAGAGCCTGCTCTGCAGAAGGGTGGGACGGGCCTCTGTGCAGGTCTGGTGGTCCCAGGGGTGTTGCCAGGGAGCATGGGCCAGAACCCGGGTAGGAACCCCCCTCAAGGCCTCCGGAGACCACCAGACCTTGGCCAGATCCCTTGCTCTGCGGCCATGCCAGCATCAAAACCAGAGATAGAATGAGAATAAAGGAAGCAAGGAGACAGCACTGCCCCACCCGCGCTCCGTGGTGGTCGCTGTCATACAAACCCATTTCCCGAAAGATGGCAGGTCCCAGGGGGAGAAGGGCCAAGAGGAATATTTCATCAGTCGTGTACACGTGTAAGCCAAGTTGGGCTGAAAGGTTGACCCAGTTCCCTGCATGAAGGGCGGGCAGGGTGGCAGGGCCTTCCCTCTCCCAGGTCATTGGCGGGAGCACATGGGTCCCTCCAGTCCAGGAGGAAAGGCCCTCTAGAGGGCTGTTCCAGGCACACAGTTTAAAAGGGTGTATGTCTCTATATATTTATATATTTTGTATTTAGAAATAAGTATTCAGTTACACACAATGGGTGAAGAATGAAGACTGGCAAACTGTCTCACCCCACGTGGCCTGGGGGCTGTAAGGAGAGGGGGACCCGAATTTCTGGCTCCTGGGCCCCTTCCCACTTGGGGCTTGGCGATCATTCTGCACCTGTAGGGAATTGCAGACCCCGTGACGTCTGCCTCACTCTGGGTTGAAGGCCAAGGTGATTCTGCAGCCAGATCCACGCAGCACGTAGCCAGGGAAACCCAGCGTCATCCTTGGGGTCGGAGGGGGCAGGTCACGGGGTCATTTCAGGGCTCAGGCTGGGGCACCCTTCTCCGAGGGCCTGGAGTACCAAGGAGTCAGGCATTCTGTTCCCAAGAGTCAGCTGGTGTCTCTGGCCTTGTAGATGGTCACCAGCCCGCCTGCGCAGGGACAGTGACCCCCAACAGGTGGGTCCTGCAGGAGGTGGCTGCCTTGCTTTTGATGCTGGTTGGGAACATCATGCAGGGCGGGGTAGGGGCACGAAGAACATGGCCCAGCAAGGGTCAGATGGACAGTAGTGACTTGGCCACAGCTCTGCCTGGCTCTGTTACAGTTCATTCCAAAGTTTGTGAGATTACAAAAAAGAGAGAGAGAAATATGCAAAGTGATGGAGAGAGGGAGAGAGGGAGAGAAAGGGAGAGAGGGAGAGAGGTGAGGAACACAGGAACCATCTGGGCCATGTATCACATTGAAATTGCCCCGCATTAAGAATTCACCAGCCAGTGAATTTTCAGGGGATTTGTATTAATTAGATGACAAAATGCTGGCAAATCTCAGGCTTGCCCATGATGCTACTCAGGGGTCACTTTGGACTGGGTAATTTGTAAGTGTCAATCACTCAGCCATCAGAGAGAAGGCAGGTGCTCGCAGACGCATTCTAACAAAGCCTGCCACTTGCTGGGACTTGGTCAGCGGCCCAGCCAAGTGCCCAGCTTCTGCCTGAACTTTTTCCCTCTCATCCTGCCAAGCTCCAGTCGTCCCTCCTTCCTGGAGGACAGTCCTGTCATACTGGTGGCCCTGGGGGCACTGTCATGGACACTTGGGGCATGGGGCCTGCGAACCTCCTCTCTCCTCTGTGAAGTGGGGTGAGAAGGCTCCCCTCATGGGGCTCTGTCCACCCTGAGTCTGCGCCTTGGCCAGCATACCCGCCCCCACGGAGCCTTCCAGATGGGGAGGGAGGAAAGGACAACAAACAAAGAAGCACAAAGCATGTCAGAGGTCCCTGGTGCATGCTAGGAAGATGAGGGCCAGGGAACCAGAACAGTGAGGACATTGCTGTGCCCAGGGTGCAGGGGCAGCGTCTGTTGAGCCTGCCTCCAGTGAGGCTGGGAGAAGCCAAGAAGCAGAGATCCTCAGTAGAGGGACCAGCGAGGCTGCAACCAGCTCAGTGTGGGAGGGACAGCCAGGTGGCTCCAGTAGCTGGAGCAGAGTGGACAGCAGGATTGTCCTGAGAATCAGGTGGGGGTGTGGCTCAGTGGGAGGGCTCATGCGAGACCCTGGGATCAATCCCAGCACCAAAATGTACAGAAGTGACTGTAGTGCTACTGGTTCTGAGGATTGTCACCAGCAGGGACAGAGGGAGAAAGGCGGGTTCTGCAGAGTCTCAGTCCCTTTGATATCTCCAGGCTCTGAGAGGCCAGGCTTGATGAAGCCCAGACTGGAAGAACCCGTCAGGCCCAGGGGCCCTGGGAGGGAAGGGCAGCATCAAGGGTGCCCTGCAGGCTGGGCCAGGCAGGCCTGGCAGGACCTCTCCTGGTCCCTGGTACTGAGTGACAGACAGCAAGGGGACTGGAGAGCCCAGAGGTCAGCCTCTGCTGTCACAGCTGCCCATCAGAGAACCTTCCAGAAAGGGTATCAGCTTTGTGATCTGACAGGATGGCAGCCGGGAACCTGAATCTGACCTCTCTGAGCCTCAGTTTCAACACCTAGAAAATGGTCACAAGAGCCCTGCCCCCATTACAGGCAGGCATTGCCCAGGAGAATCCAGGCAAGGGAGGCTCCGTGTCTCCCACATCCCCGAGTGGAAGGTGACCAAACTCCCGCAGGAACCTGAGAGTATCCCAGTGGGACAAAGGAGATACAGGGCAGGACAAGGTGCCCACATTTTTGGGAACCAAGTCAGGGACAGATTTCTGCTTTAGAAGACACAGAGCCGAGCAGGGTGTCCGTGCAGTTCACTGCTTGGTTTCCAAGATGAACGTCCCCCGTGGACTGCAGGCTGCATGTTCCTGTTTGGTGACGGCTTCCCCTGCTTCCCGGCTAGGGCCAGGCCAGCATGCCACAGCCACCCCCCGCCCCAGCTCTTTCTGGGTGTTTACTGCTTTTCCTGGTGGGGGCAGGGTGGGGTGGGGTCTCCATCCCCTCTCCCGCCTCCTCGGGGCCTGGCCTCCATCCTCAGCGCCTCCACGGTAGGTTGAACTGAGCAGTGAAACCACTCAAGGGGAAAATGAGAAACTGCCCAGGGTTTCCCGGGTGGCTGGCAAACCTGCACTGCCAGCACCTGATGAGGAACTTGGAGGGTAACGGACTGCCAGACCTGGGGCCAGGGATGCAGCACCCGTGAGGACTGGCTGTGCCTCCCCAGGCACAGAGGTCACCAGATCCCCTTGAGAGGCAAACAGAAATGAGCAGGGGCAAGCAACAGGGGCCTGGAGGGCTCCCAGGGGCCTCAGAGCTGCCACCTTCGCCGTCAAGATTGGTGCTTCCCAGGTGACTCATAGCCTGCTCCAGCATCGCTGGGCTGGAGAACAAAGAACAGCGCCAACAGCCCCACCGTGGAGGCTGCGTTTATCAAGCACGTATTGTGTGCAGGCACTGTGCAGACGGGTCCCTCTTTGTCCTCACAGAACACAATGACATGGATGGCCCTACTGTCACCAGGTCAGCGAGGCTGTCCTGGGTCTTGCTCCAGCTTCCAGCACCTCAGCCTGACATGACATAGACCTTGCTTGCTGGATGTCCTGCACTGGGAGGGGATAGGGACCTGCTGCACCCCACGCCTGGGGGCTTTCAATGTTCACTGACCAAGTCAACCATGACCACTCTTCAGAAGATGGGCAATGGGAAGGGGTGCTCAGAGGCGGGGCCAGGGCAGGCCCAGGCCAAGGTGGGAGGACACCCCAAAGACTGGCACTCCTGTGCATGTCCTTTCGTGATCACGTTTGGTCAGGAAAGAGGACACTGACCCAAGTCCTTCCTCACTAATCCCACCTGACCCTCTGGCCAGTTCACACTTTCCAGAACCTGGAGCCCGGCTTCTGCCTGCGGGAGCTGACTAGGTGCTTCAGAGAGCGATGTGCTCTCTTACTGGGTACTAAGCTCCAGGGCGCCTAGATCTGAGTCACACCCTCAGCCCTTCTGTTTTTTATTTTGAGACAGGATCTTGCTAAGTTGCTGAGACTGACCTTAAAATTTCCATCCTCCTGCCTCGGCCTCCTGAATCAATGAGATTACAGGCCTGTGCCACAGTGTCCAACTGAATCCCATTTCTTGATGGGCTCTGATGTCCATAAGCAGAGGGACAGGCAGGGGCTCCTGCAAGGGTCCCTGGGAGCACTCGCAGGCATGTGATGTCACTCCAGTGTCACCGTGCTGGGGTCCAGGGTGAGGGCTCTGGAGCAACTTCTCAGGATCTGATCCCCACCCTGCGACTGTGGAGCTGTGTGATCTTGGACACATTGCAGCACCTCTCTGTGCCCCGCTCCCTGTACGGAACGAGGGAGAACACCACTATCTGCCTCCCACGTTGGTGGTGCTGGTGGACTGGGTCCATCTCGTCCCTCCCTGTGAAGGGAGCACAGGCTGCCCAGTGTCCTCCCAAGGAGATGCCACCACAAGGCAGGGTGGGAAACAGGCTGGGCCACCCGAGTGACCCCCTAGCCTGACCTGGGCCCCAGACACTGAACTCGCCTGAGTCCAAATACGGCTGTGGCATTTCTCAGAGGCCATACCTGACCGTCTGTCGGTGGTGGCCTGGGGCCTTGTACCCAGAAGCCTCTCTGCATAGTGAGTCACCCCAAGATTCCACAATGTCCTTACTGAGGGAGCTAATGGACGAGCTTGTCCAGGATGAAGGTGGATGCCCCATCACCTCCCTGGGTGACCAGGCTGTGGTCTACACTACCTCTACACTGTAGCTCAGGGTGACCACAGAACACATGGGCCCGTCCTCCCGGCCATGTCACCCTGGGGATACCCTGTTTCCTCAGTGGTAAAATGGGGGAAAAGCAGCACCCCTGGAGCTGTTGATCAGCAGCCAGTCAGCAGAGCCACCCATGCCTTGCCAGCCCTGAGGTCCCTGTTGTCCCCGTCCCAGATCCTCACTCCAGGGTGACCACCATCCTGGACATGCTGGCCTGGCCTTCAGAGACAGAGCCACTGTCTCCCCTGGTGGCCAGGCTGTGTAGCCACCCCCACACACATCAGGCAGGACACATGCTACTTCTGGGGCTGTGTCCCCGAGGCAGCATGGCACCAGGCAAGTCAACGATCCAGGCTGATCTTTTTCTCTGCAAATCCCTCGTAAGTGCATGTGAAAAACCCAAGCACTGCTCCCCCCAGGAAAGGGGAGTGCTCCTGGCCATCGGTTTTCCGTGGTTGGGCGCTACAGGGTCTCCCAGGTGCTTTTGCAAGGAGGCAGAGGCCGATACTGCAGGTGGAGGGCTACGGAATAAGGGTGGACAGCACCGTCCCCAGCCTGGCTCTGTCCTTGGCAGGACAAGCTGTGTGGCCTTGGACAAATATCTCAAGCACTCTGGGTTTCTGCTGCCTCACTGGAAGTGAGTATGGGAACAGAGGAGCCTGGCAGGAAGGGTGTGGAGCATGACCATGGTTAACCTGTAGTGGGTAATGATGTCACCTGCTCAGCAGAGACGGGGAGGTAAGATTGGGGTGGGGGACATGAGGGCCGTGAGCTTGCCCGGGGCCAGCGTGTCAGGGGCTTCATACACCTCATTCTGGCCTCCTGAGTCTGCCCTGCCCATGGGAACCCAGCTCAGAGAGGCACAGCCTTTGGCCTGGGCTACACAGCCCCCCACTGACTCCCCTGAGATGGTTATGTCCCCCTCCCCATTTTAGGTAAGAGGAAACTGAGGCAGGGGACCACCAGAGTCTTCTGAGTCACAGGGATGATCAGCAGTAGTGCTGGGGTTAGGCTGCCGGAGGGCAGTGCTCAGGCCTCCGGTGTCCTGGTGTGGGGAGGACAAGGGTGCCCAGGGTCCTGGCCCTCCTGGGGCAGCAGCCCACCTGTCCTAGGCTGCACAGCTGTGGTCCATGCCAGCAGGACACCAAGCATCCTAAAAGGCCACACCCTCCGCCTCTGGCTGGATGGCGGCTGCCTCTTTCCACCCACAGGAAGCCCTGCGCCCTCTGTCCCCTTCAGAGGCAGGAACTGAATTTGAAGTCTTCCCTTTGGCCATGGTGCTGTGGCCAGGGATCCAACCTGCTGCCCGTGGGGACCCTGCTCCCGAGGTCAGCACGGCACAGGCCCCCTGGGGCCTGCAGCTCTCGGGTCTTCCTCTTCTGGTCACGTTGTGCCCACACCTGGCTGCTGTCTGCCACTGCCACTCTCCTTTCCCAGACCAAGTTTGGGGTGAAAGCTTTGCTTATTAGTCAACCTGGGTCCCCTCGTTGATTGACATGCAGGAGTGGATTCATCTGAAACCCCAGGCAGCCACATGTCAGCGTCCCTGCCTCGGGAGGCTGGTCTGAGGGCACTGGGACTGTGTGGTCTGGCACCCAGTGTGGGACCTCAGAGGAGGACCTCACAGTGCCCTGGGTGTGGCCTCTACCTGGCCGCTCTCCTTCCCTGCAGGCCCAGCAGGAGTAGGGGACAGAGAAGGGGTGGGGTGCCCATAACTACTGCTGGCACTGGCTCCCATTGGCTCCTGGCCATGCCCACTGCAGGGACTGTGTCTCCACTTCAGCCAGAACGTTCTCCCGCAGCTTCCTTGCCCCTCATTCCTGGTGCACGGTCCTTTCCCTGCCCGGACCACAGTGTCACAGCTGCTCTGCGGAGGAGTCCATGGGGCTGGACCTTTAGCCCAGCCTTGCCAGCCTGGTGTTGGACAGTGATCAGCAAGTCTGAGGGACAAAGGGTTTCAAATGCCTCTCACAGACCACAGCTCACGTCCCCGGGGTCTGGTACTGGCACTGGGAGGGTCGATCTTGTCCCTGTGAGAAGCCAGGTGCAGATTCATGGGAACCCAGAGAGCAGAATCCAGGCAGGGTGGCCTCTGGCCGGTGCTTCTGGTGCAAGGGTGGATCTTGATCTCTCACTCCTGGGGACTTGGGGTGCTTAGGGGTGACCTTATCTTGAAGGGCTGCTGGCTTTGGCTCTAGAAGCTGAGATTCTCAAAGGTGATGTGACCAAAGTACCTGGGGTCAAGTCAGAAATTACAAACTCTGGCTGTGCCCCATCTCGGGACCCCCTGCATGGGGAACACAGCTGTGACCCAGAGGTGTGGGTAGTGGGAGGGGTGGGTGCAGGCCCCGGGCAGCCTGCCCAATCCAAGAGGAGAGACCGTGGAACTGGGGCTGCTTTCCAGACACCCGGAGGTTCAGCCAGGCTTCTGGGAGCTGGAATGAGGAGAAGCTGGTGTTCCCACCTCCCCCCAGAAACAAGGCAGCCAGACAGCCACCACTGTGGGACTGGGCGAGGCATTGGGGCCCTCCCTGATTTAGCACTCCAGGGCTGGGTCTACTGGGCCCAGGGGATTGGAGAGGAACCAGAACGCAGAGAAATGAGGCTAGATCCAAAAATCAGATTTCTCAGTTCAAAGACTTCCCCGAGGAAAACGAGGTCTGGAATGAGGGAGGCCAGGGGATTGGAATGAACCAGATCCAGCCATCATGGATCCCAGGGGCACCCCTCAAGCTGGAGGTGGGCATGGTGTCCAGCCCACAGCCAACCTGAGCAGGCTGGGACCCAGGAGGTGAGTGGGCAGGAACACATGGCTACCCACAGTCGCCACCTGACCTGGGCAGGCTGACCTTGCTCCCCTTCCTCTCGGATGGGTGGGGCGCTTCCTGCCCGCCAGAGGGACTTGGACCTGCAGAGAGTTGCAGGGCCACCGGCTGCAGTAACCAAACAGAGTGGACCAGACAGCCTTCTGCCAGAGCGAATTAACACCAGGGTCCACTCACACCCCAGGGACTTGAGAACCACCACCTGGGTCACCTCCCAGTGCACATGCTCCTGGTCAGAGGTCAAGTAGTGGAGGAGGCCTCACTCACTATCAACCAGAATGACCCTGGTTTTGGTAATGAAAAGCCTCTGAACATCAATCTCAAGGGGTCAGGGAAGGGGCTACCCAGAGGCCAGCCTAGATTAGACACAGCCGCTGCCCTCCAAGAGCTGACAGCGGCTAAGAGTCCACAGAGGCCATAGTGCAGCGAGGATGAGCCTGGTGGTGCCAAATCCAGCAGAGTCCAGAGGGAGAGCACTGGGTCAGGGGGTCCAGTGGAGACCGTTCTGAGTGGGCTTGAGACCTGAAGGGTCAACAGGCAGTAACTAGGGGGAAGGGGTCAGAGGAACAGGAGAGGGAGCTGCTCCTCCAGGTGACAGGTGGGGACTGGGTAAGACAGTCAGCCTAACAGAGACTGAGTCAGCTATGGAGGCAGCCCTGAGATGGGAAGGGCCCAAGGACCATGTGAAGCTGCTGGAAGCTGAAGGCAGAAGTGTGAATGACCAAGCTGAGACCCTCTGCCCACCTCCACAGTCCTGACTAAATACACATTGTCTTAAACTACCAAGATGTGATTTTTAAGCAAAATTACTGTGGCAATAAAAAAATGAAGAGAAGATGGAAATGGAAGTCTTAGTGTTTATGCAGTAGATATTTAAGGGGCTATGAATTTTCCTCTAGGCATAGCTTTAGCTACTATCAGAAGCATGGGTGGTTTCTGACTTTTCCTTTTAGATATTTGGCCATTACAGTGCTTATTTATTTTCTGAGATGGGGCCTCATTTATGTCTCCCAAACTTGCCTTGAGCTCATAACCTGCCTGTCTTAAGCTTCTGAATAGCTGGGATTACAGATGTGCATCCCTGCACCTGACTTCTAGATTTGATACAAATTTGTACTTTTATTGCATGTGGTCATGGAACAGTATCTGTATTTTCCCTTTCGGGAATGTACTGAGGTTTTCATTGGTGGTTTTATATAGGGTACTGTTCTAGAAATGTGTCTATAATGACTATTTCAAAGTAAGTATATTCAAGGTTTACAGAAAAGAATTTTATAACCTAAGGCAGAACATACACATATCTGCTTCATAAAAATGGATCCAAAATCAGATACTGACACATAGCCGGGCTGGGGACAAGGGATTGGGATTCTTGGTTCGATGCAGAATTTTATGTCTCAACTCCATCAAAACTAATCCAGTTGGTGCATGTGGTCTGGTATCATATATATTTATATATATATATATATATATATATATTTTTTTTTTTGTATCAGATATCGAACCCAGGGTTACTTAACCACTGAGCAACATCCCCAGCCCTTTTATGTATTTTATTTAGAGACAGGGTCTTGCTGAGTTCCTACGGACCTCGCTAAGTTGCTGAGGCTGGCTTTGAACTTGTGATCCTCCTGCTCAACCTCCCAAGCAGCAGGATCAGAGGTGTGCATCAGGCCTGGTGTCCAATTTTAACAACACACTCCCCACTTCTAAATTCCCATGAGGGCAGTCACTGATGGCTGTTTGAATAACATTGTTCTTTATCTTTGACTGTTGCTCTATTGTGGGCCATTGAAGTCCCTTGCCCCCTTCCACTGATAGCTCTGTGACCTTGGGCAAGGTCATCACCTCTCTGAGCCTGTTTCCTCATCTGTCACATGGGGACATCCACGCAAGGCTTCCAGCAGTTGTGAGGGCCACCTGGTTTCTAGGGCCCAAAGCAAGTCTTGGTAACAGGGACAGCCACTGCCTCGAGGGGTTCCTCTGTTTTCTCTGGTTCAGATGTGGGACCCAGACCTCAGTCCCTGCTCAAGGGGCAAATAAATAACTTTCCATCTCTTGCTGCCTAACTAGAAGTGATATCTGAAAGGAGGCTCCACGCCCACGGAGTGCCAGTGAGTTCAAGACTTTTCTAGAGTTGACACACTGATCATTTAACCTCAAACTTTAAGCTATGATTCTGCAGCTCAGACTCTGCCCAGTGCTGGGCTCTCATGGTCCTGGCTAAAGGCCGCCTCGCCCTTAGTCAATGATAATACCCTGGGGTGGGAAGCAGCACCTCTTGGGAAGGCAGAACTGATACTGCAAACGTGGGCTCCCCAGTCTGCCAGGGACAGAAAGAAGTGCATTTCTGGGAAGATGGTGGGTGAGGTTTTCTGTTGAGGTGACGGAGCACCACATGGGGAGGTGCAGAGAACCAGGATGTGTCACAGGGACTCCCTCCTGGGCTGTCCAGCCTGGGGAGGCATGTCCCTGCATGACAGGGTGTGGGGCAGGAGACAGCGTCCCCAGCAGCAGGACACTGCTGCTCTCCTGCCTCTGGACCTCAGGGGGCTCCTGCTGCTCCTGGGCAAAACCGTCAATCAGTTTGGCCACTACTGGCCTACTGGGACTTGGTTTAGAAATCGCCTGTGAAGCCCTCCGTGGCCTTCCTCTGGGATCTACAGCCACTTTCATGTTCCTTCTCGGGACCCAATTACCCACCCCTTGACCATCTCCCCAGCCAGACTGCTCTCTGCAAGGGCAGGGCTGCCCGGCTGTGCTGATCACTGGGTCTCCAGCCACCAGCTTGGGCCTGGCGAGTAGGAGGCCACTGTAGGATGCTCAGCGAGGGAAAAGGGCTCCAGCAGACTCTGGCAACTCCAAGGTGACCCCTCCAAGACAGAACCCACAAAATCATTTTATTTGGGAGAATAAAAGGGTCTTTGTGGATGAGCCTAAGTCAAGGCTCTAGGGATCATTGTGAATCTTGGGGATGCCTGAAGCCAATGGCAGGACCTCCTAAGAGAAAGGCAGAGGGAAATCAGAGGGACACAGAAGGTGGAGCCAGAGACTGGCAGGTGCGGGCACAGGCCGAGGGACACCTGGAGCCACCATGAGCTGAAGAGGCAGGGAGCATCCCTTGGCCTGCTGACACCCCAACTTCAGACCTCTGGCCTCTCACCTGTGAGAGAAGCATCTCTGTTGTTTGCTCTACACACTCCTTGGGGTTTCTCATGGACATTCCTGCTCAGGGGCTCAGAAGGTTGAGAATGACTGACTGCATTTGACTTTTGGACCCAACATGCTTACATGACTGAATTCTAAAGCCAGCTCACAAGGTGGAAATCAAGGTCAGGTTCACCTTGAAAATGTCCCAGGCAGCAGCCAGAGCTGTCCTGACCCTGCAGTGCCAGGAGCTCTGATGGCAGGACCTACCATCTCCAGGGTGATGACTCCATTTCCCAGAATCCCTTGCAGCTAGGCTCAGCCATGTGTCCATGTCCTGGCCAAAGGGCTGTGGGTGGAGCCACAGGAGGATGTCCATGCTTTGTCCCTGAAGGGCATGAGTTCATGTCCCTTCCCCTCATGCTGGCTGGGGGTCAGCCCTGGGCAGTCCTCTGGGTTGTGTAAGGGGATTAACTTTGGTGTCCTGTGACAGTCCCTGTCAGACCAGGACACTCACCTCTTGACAGTCACCTGGGGAGAACTCCCCCTGCCTTGCGCACACCTGCTGATGTTTGTGTCTGACACAGCAGCCTAACCTACCACTGTTTGCCTGAAGGCCACCACTCAGCCGTCCCCCCAGCTTAGAGCAAGCTGCTGTTCTTTGGAGATCCACTTCCTGCCTGCACTTTCCTGGGACATTGGCCATGGTGGCTGGCTCATTTCCTGGAGCGTGTTTCTTCACCTATAGGGGAGTGTCCACCTCGCCCTGTGACCCTGCCTATACTTAGCTGAGGGATTGAGCCTGAAGGTGCTTTGAGTGCCGGGTGCCGGCATCACCTGGAATCCCAAGGCCAGGAGAAGGGAGGGTTTCCGACAGTCCCCAGGGAAGGCAGGAGCTGCTGCCGCCCAGAAATCTGTGCACGAAGATGTCTGCTCTTGGCTCAAGCCCAGGGACAGAGTGCTGCAGCCCCATAGGATCATTTTTATGAGAGATACAATTAGGGGAAGTGGGGCTCATTAAGAGACTGGAGGGATGAGGCCTGGTTTCTGGTGATGGTTTAACGAGGCTGCATCTCTTCTGTCCTATGGCTGATCTAGAAGACCTTGGCCTGGTGCTGGTGCTGGACTGCTCCAGCCTCCCAGTGGTCGGGGATGAGAAGAGCCTGCCAAACCGAGGGCACAACCTTGGCGCTGAGGACATGGGTGACAGTGGCCAAGAATGTGTAGAACTCACATGTGGCAGGCACCTCCCTGGTGCATCAGAGGGAAGACACTGAGGCACAGAGAGGTTGTGAAGCAGGTCAAGGTTGTGCTGCAGAAAGTGGGATGTGACCCTTGTGGTGCTGGTGAGCAGGAGAAAGGGCTCAGGACAAGCCAGGCAGCAAGGAGGCACAAGGGTGGGCAGGGGAATTCTGCCACGGTAACCTCAGGGAAGCCACTTGACCTCGCTGGGACTGACTTTCCAATCTGTAAGATGGTGAACCTTGGTTGGGACCAGGGACAGCACTGGATGCAAAGGGCCAGGTGGGTCTGATGGACCCCTCAATTCTGCCACATGCGGCGACCTCCCTTAGACAATGAGTAACCAACGGACATGTTTGTGTGCCAATAAACTTTATTTATAAAAACAGCAACTCCTCTGACCCATGGTCTGCTGCCCTGTGATTTCAGTCATATTCCTTTGTTTCTTGGGCTTCATTATATTTATATTCTTAATATTTTTCCTCATATCGATTCACAGGCATTCCTTGGAGTTTGGGAGAACCACAAACTGGGTGAGCTATTTATGGATCTGTACTTGTGGGAAACGTGAAAATGAGTTAATTATTTTTGTTTTGAAAGGGTTTATGGTCACTTGGAGGGCTGGCAGGCCTGGGGCGCAGTTCAGAGGCAGACAGCTTGTCTGGCATGCATGAGGCCCCAGCTTCACCCCCAGCTCTGCAAATACACAAGACAAGGCCAAACCAAGTCCAAGCCCAGATCCAACCAAATTATGACCTAGAAGCTCCTGAGCTGTGTGCTGGCTCTGCCTACATGGGCGAGATGCCCCTCCGCCTCTTAGTTCTTAAAGCAAAGGGGCAGCTCCCATCATGCCCTTGGTCTAGGCTCCTATATGGGGACTTGCCCCTGCCCAGGTTTCTCCACTGACGGCCCCTGGTCACCTCCAGCCCAAAGGATTTAAAACCTGATCCCTGGTTCCCATGAGCCGGCCTCAGGTGCTGCCCGCTGCTTCCTCCAGTGCATCTCTGGATTGGGGTGATGAGGGGTTGGGGTGCTGGGGTGCTGAGCACGGCTCTGCTCTCCCAGTCAAGGCTTCAACTGGTGTCCTTGCTCCTCTTCCTCTGTCCAGGCCTGGCCTTCTGTCCAGTGGTCCTTGCCCACTGCCACCTCCCTGGCAGGCACTGTGTCTCTTGGGATCCTGCAGGTGGAGCCAGCCTGCTCCCCCATGGGCCCTGGTCCCAGTCCCTTTCCTCTGCGCAGTGTTCTGGTGGACAGGTCACCCACCTGTGTTCACATTTCCCACCGCCTGGCCTTGCCCCCTGTGGCTGCTGGGAGGAGGAAGTGGACCTTGTTCTTCAGCAAGTGCTGGCTAACCGCCTGCCAGGAAGGGAGAGGTGACCTGCATGGACACAGGCACTGCAGAGGACAGGACAGGTGACATCACAGAGCTGGGAGGCAGCAAGGGTGCTGGGTGTCAGCAGAGCATCTATGGGCCAGGCCTGCCCCATACGGAGCTTGGGAGATTTGCCGGCCGTGAGGCACCAGGGCACAGCTGAGGCAGCACGGGAACCGGGGAGCCTGTCCTCAGGAACCAAGGGCTGCCCTGGACTTTCATCCTGAATGCTGCTGAGAATGAGGACAGGCTCTTGGCGGAGCCCAGCAAGGGGGATGGAAGCCCACACCCAAAGGGAGGTGATGTGCTCCTTTCCTGCAAGACACACAAAAGGGTTAAAGTGTTCCATTAAAATTTAAATTCCCCCAGGGGGCCCCTCCGTCCTGTCCTTTGAACATCTGACTGGCAACATTTTCCTATTTCAATCTTAGCAGAACAATCAAATCAGGTGTGGAGACTGAGCTCAGCGCTGTTCGCCAAAGCCTGCAGGCCGGGCCCGGGTAATCCCTCCTGTCCTTGTCACCGCAGAGCCCAGCAGTGGCCCACTGCCTGTGGGGCCACATGGTGCAAGAGACACTCCTGCCTGACCCATGGCGTCCCAGGGCCAGAATGCAGCCATGTCCACCTAGCAAGGGAAGCCACGTGAGGTGGGTGGGGTGACCTCAGGTCCTTGCACAGCACAGAGGTCCCCTGGCCTGGGGCTGTGAGGGAGAGCAGGATGAGGAGGGTCAGTCCACTGGTCCCTGCCTCCCACCTACAGGGTGGTGGGCTACTCTCCACCTGCCCCTTTTCTGAGAAGTGACAAGATGCTGGCCGAGGACCTTCCAGCTTCTGCCTGGGGCGTCAACCAGCCCGCGCGTCCCTGTGTCCCCAGGAAAAAGGCAGAAGACTCCAGGCTGCTGGAAATCTGCCTCCTACCCACCCCTCCACCACAGGTGCATCTGCAGACTGGCCCCAGTGCTGACCCAGTGTCCCCGAGTTAAGTAGAAAAGACGATTCTGCCTCCTCCCCTGCCACCAGTTGACACTCAGTTCTAAGGGCTGGGATGTGTAGCAACAGCAGGGCACCTGCTCCTGGGGGAAGGCTCGCCTGCTTCCCACCAAATGTGAGCTCACCTGGGGCTGGGCACGTGGGTAACGAGAGCCTGGCCCACCAGCCCTTCCTGGAGATGCAGGCTCTGCCCCGGGCCTCTCAGCCCTGCCCTGTGCTCTGCACATGGGTGCAGCCTGGCTCACCCTATATTTGACATCCTAGGAATCTGCTCCTCGTTGAATGATAATTTAATAATAATAATAATAATAACCCCCCACTTCGCATTCAGGAGGTGTGAGACCCTGCTGTCCACCCATGACCTGCTTGTTCTTTAACAGACGCGGCCCGCCTGGGATTCTTATGCCTCTCTGAAAACACGGAGAACCGACACAAAGGCAGCGACCTGGACACTGGGATGGGGGTCTTCTGAAGCAGGGCTGCCATCGCCTCAACCCTCCCTTCCCTCAGGCCCTGTCCAACTGTCTCCTCCTGCAGGCCTGTGTGGAGAAGCCAGGGTCCTGTCCACTGCGCAGTCCCTCCCCCCCAGGTCCAGCAGGCTTCCCCAGGCCTCCCGTGTGGCTGCCCTTCCCAGCTGCTCTCCTGTCCCCTGAGGTCCTGCCAGGCTCCTCCCTCTGGGCCTCCCCAGCAGGCTGGCCCTGTCACAGCAGGGAAACAGCATCGAAGGAGACCTGAGAGTCAGAGGTCCTGGGTGACAACAGGAGGGAGTTGGGCAGGGTGGTGACACCAGAGGCAGGACTGAACCTCGGCAGGATGTGATGCAGGACAGGGTGGCTTTACTTCTCTTCTGGTCCCCGACGCCTGCTGGTACTCGCCACTGGCTACACCAGATAGAAGGAACCTGGGATATGCAGTCAGCTGGCAGGCCTGAGGTCCACATGGGGGGTGGGTATGAGGGTCAGCAGGTGGGGTCCCTGCCTCTGTACGCAGCCTGTCCCAGACGCTCTAGTTCTCCAGGCCCTGGGTCCCTGTGTTCTGCATCCATCTGGCCTGGGCGCTGCCTCTGTCTCCCAGGCACCCTCTCTGGTCCAGCAGATCAAGTTCTCTTCCTGGCTTCCTCCTGACCCTCTGGAGGCCACAGGCCCCCAATGACACATGACCCTCTCTCCTGCCCTGCAGGAGTCACTATGGGGTCAGGAGGTACAGGCCCCACAGTGGGTCCAGCCCCAGCCTCGCTCAGTTGCCACTGTCACTCAAACTGGATCAGAGCCCCTCCCGAAGGCCCCCAGGCTGTGCTCCAGGGCTGACCACCTCCTGCCAGTTGACAGCGTCTCCCCACTCATGGCACCTGCTGGACGGAGCAGGGCTCCAGCCACAGCCCCACAGGAGGAATGACGAAGCCCCTCCTCTGGGCAGGCGGACACCCAGCCTGGCTTCCCTCGTCACCTAGCTCCACGTGACCTCATTCCAGGACGACCACAGCATGATCGTAAAAATTACAACGGTCCTTGTGGCCCTTAACTTCTTAAAGACTGGTTTCCAAAAGCAAGACCCCAGGGTCACGGAGACCCTGGTTCCAACTCCAGCTGTCCCCTGCACTAAGTGCTGTGACTCCTGGAACGGAGCACGGGGACAGGGGACAGGTGCTGAGGCCAGGAGAGGCGCTCATCAGTGGAGTGCCATTCAGGCCAAGTCTCGGGGAAACAGGAAACACGGGGGCGGGCACCGTGCACAGGCCCTGGGAAGGGACGGTGGGGCTGAGACCAGGTGGGACAGGCCTTGCTCTGGGGAGGGGACCTGACTTTCAGTGTGCAGGGGAAGCCCCCAAATGGTCTAAGCTGGACCAGCCAGATCCAGTTCAGGGATCCAGCCAGGTCACGGGGCTGCCTGCAGGAACGGGGTCTACCTAGGGGTGGCTTGACGGCTGGGTGCCGGGCACCCCAAGGCCTCTGTGGAGAAGTGACCTCCTGTTTGTTCACGGATCTGCTCCTGCTGTGCAGCATGCCCCACAGCAAGGCCAGGTCAGGCTGAGGAAGGGACACCCAGGCCAGTTTTGGAGCTGGCCCTCCTTTCTGCTGCTCCTGGTCTCAGGTCAGACATGCGTGGCCTGAAACCTATGTGGCCCTCAGGCTGTGACCCAGGAAAGAGGCCTGGAGTTGTCTGGCCTTACCCTCCACAATGGCGTTGCTGTCCACCCCCCGACTTCCACAGTGAGGAGGTGACAGCCCTGGGCAGTGAGCCTACTGGGTCTGTCTCCACCATGCCTGGGGCTGAGCCGGCAGCGAGCAGAGCCTGACTCACAGGAAGCGAGCCAAGTGCTGGACACTGGGGAGCTCTGCTCAGGACCCAAGCCCCCTGGACACTGGACAAGGACTGGAACCTCATCCCCACAAAAATGTATGATGGGGCTGACGCAGAATGCCAAGGTCCCTGGGTTCCCGCCAGGCTCCCCTAACAGTCCCGGTTAGGAAGCAGACAGCATGCAAGTGTCCTCAGGTTTACTCCCTGGCCCACTGACCAAGCCAGCAAAGTCAGCGCCCACTGACAGAAGGACAACAGTGACTTGGGGCGCCCGGGTCTGTAGTCAAGGGGCTGGGACAGCTGCTGGGACTCAGACAAGGCTGAGGCCTGGCTTCTCAGCTCTGCAATGTCTTGCCTGCTGCTGGTGCTGGTGTGGCCCTGCCAGGAGGCTGCCCTCAAGCTGCTGGCCAGGAGCAAGGTCTGTGGCGTGTCCACAGGCCCCCAGCTTGTGAGCGGAGCATGGCTGGTATGGGTGACAGCTCGGGTCGGGGCCTGATGCTTCAGTAGCTGCTCTGAGGTGTCCCTGGAGGAGACCCGAGTTCCTGGTCCATGTGACAAGGATGGGTGGACAGAGTCCCCTGGACAGATGCAGGTGGAATCCTCACACAGCAGCCCTGGGGGAGGCAAGGGCAGAGGCTCTTACCTGTTTGGCATGTGGCTGTACCATTCATGGGCTGCTGCAGGTGCTAGGCAGTGAGGTGACGCAGCCTCAGGGAGGCCAGGGACCTGGGCCGGGACCTCCCAGCCTGAGCTGGTGGGCAGGGTCCTGCCTGGACAGCCTGGCTCCTGAGCACAGGCCATGCCTAGCACTGCCTGCTCTGGGTGGGGTCAGGGTCCTGGCTTCAGGGGGCTGTGCCCCTGGGGCAAGTCCCTGAGCCTCTGCACCCTGAAACCGTGACCATCCTCTCAGCAGATGGGTCCCTGGGTGGCCTCAGCCTGGTGGAGTGGAGCATCCGGTGGGGCTCTCTGGGGGCAGATGGCCAAAGGGCTCTGTCCCCTCCACCCTGGACCTGTGGTGGTCCCACCCCAGCCAGGGCCCCAGCCACGTGCCTCTGGTGCCAGCTCACAGCTGAAGGATCTGCTCCTTGCCGTCAGGGTCACTGTCCTGCAGCTGCTCCAGGATCCCGTCCAACACCACAGACCGCTTCTTCTTTGGGGGCTCTGGAACCCAGAGGGCGAGAGAGGAGGACAACGAGGGTGAGCAGAGGGGAGAGCATGAGGGGAGGGCACTGGGAGGAGCAGAGGACCGGGAGGCAGAACAGGAGGACGAAGATGTCAGGGGAGGGGAGAGGGAAGGAGAGGAGGGCAGAGGAGAGGCCAGGGTGAGGGCAGGGAATCGCCCGGAGCTCCTCTTGCCTCCACATCTCCTCCCCATCGTCCCACAGAGGAGGACCCTGCATGAGTCTCCTCCTCCTTCCTGCAGGTCAAGGGTCAGCCAGGGCTGAGGGGACAAGCAGGACCCATTCCTGGTACCGGAGGCCACAGACTCCCATGGCGCAGTCAGCAGTGGGCACCCAGTCGCAGCTCACTGAAGGGCCCCAGGGAGGCGTGGAGGGGCGATGGGGAGTGGCTGGCGGGAGGGGATATCTGGGGTGGGCTCTGAGGAGCGCAGAGGAGTTCTCTGTGAGGAGAGGGGAAAGAGGGCAGGGAGGGATGGAGGCAGGCGGCCTGGGCCCCCACACGTCCCTCCTGGTGCCATGCCTGACTCCTCTCCACCCACAGCAGCTGTCACTGCCTGTGCAGGTGAGGGTGGGCCAGGCAGCAGGGTCTGAGGTCCAACCAGGAGGGAGCAGCGTGGATTTGACCTCAGGCCACACTGAAGCCCACATTATTGCCTGCAGTGGCGGGAGCAGGGGTTCAGGAGACAGGGCAGTGAGGCCAAGCACTGGGCTGCCTCTTTGTCAGTCCTTCTGCTAGGCCAACCACTCACTGGTGGACAGTCCACTCAATTGAAGACTTCATTTGCACAGAGCAGGTCTCAAGAGCCTCACGCGGCTCCTGCTCCTCCTCTCCAACCTTGCAGGTGCTGGGGCCTCCAGGGTGGCAGCACAGCTCTTGGCCCAGGGGGACCTGCGTTAGCTGCCTCCCTACTCACTGCCCTCAACTGATGAATGCGGCCCTGGTCTGATTGAGCCCCATCACCTTCTCTCTGGGAACTCCTCCCTCCTGGGAGCCCCCTGGACACGTGCTCCAGGCACCTGTCACCTAAGAAGAGACCCTATGTCCCTGGGGCACCACCTGAGCTGGTCCAAGCTGTGGAGGGGGACACCTGGAGGCCTGGCCCAGTTCCTGCCAACCCCACCCCCAACTGGCTCCTGGCCCAGCACCATCACCCATCACCATGTGACAGCCTTTGTCCCCTGCAGCTCTGTAACCCCAGCCTCAGCTCACAGCTTGGCATGCAATGGGGCTCCTGACACCCCTGGGGGATGAGCAGGTGGACCCCTGGTTGGAGGGTGCTGCTGAGCTGCCCACAGGGCAGGAGCAGAGGGCTGTGGCGCGGGGCTGGGCCACGGGGCTGGCGGCTCCCCCCACACCTGACCCCCCATGCTGCTTAAGGCCGGGGCCCCTGGTGATTGCCAGTTTGCAAGGTGCACAATGGTCTCTGGAAATTGAATTTGTGGGCAGGTAATAGGCACCAGGAAACAGAAGGCCAGCCACTGGACTGTGGGCCTGCCACCCACTCCTGTGGCCACAGGGGTGGACAGTTCCCCAGGCCTGTCCTCCTGGGCCAGGCCTGGCCTGGGGTCCCAGGAGTGGCCACAGCCACTGCCTTTAGCTCCACAGGACTTTTTATTCTCTCTCAGCCTGAGCCTGGCAGGGGACAAGCCTCCCTTTGGGATGCTGGCCGGAGCTTCCCAACAGGTTGGACCTGAGCACTGCTCCCTTTCCCTGCAGGCCTGGTCCAGGCACCATGGACTCTGGCCTCCACTCCCTTCTCCAAACCTCTGTGTGTGTCACCTCCCCTGGGAAGTCGAATCTGCTGGTTGGTCACCAGGGCCTGGAGCAGGCCTGTCACCCTGTCAACACTGCCTTAGCTCCTGGGCCACCTGCCACTCCACTCAGGCCCTGCCTGCTGTTCCTTCCATCTGGAGAGCCACACAGGGGCCACAGTGGTGAGGCTCCCCTGACCTCCCTACTTAAAGTCCACTTCTCCCCATGTACCCCACTTCTGGTCTCTTCCTGTCCCTCCCCCACAGCGCTCAGCTGGCCTGTTCCACTCTTGGACTTTGTCATCCATCCGCCTCACCTGCCTGTTCAGTCCCCTGCTCTGCTTCCAACACTGGGCAGTGGCATGGGGGCATGGCTGTGGGGTCAGAGGGAGGCCCACGGTACAGGAGACGCAGTGCTACCAGTCTAGGGCCAGCACCCGCGAGCAGCTGAGGGGCCTCCTTCCTGTGAGACTCTCCACACACCCCGACACCAAGCTCTGCCACAGACCAGCTGTGTGGCCTCAGGGAACAGCCTCCACCTCTCTGTGCCACCCTGGTGGGGTGGCGAGGCTCAAGGGAGTGCAGACAGCTAGTGCAGAAGTGGGCTGTCGGTGGCTGGGCCACACACTGCCCCACTGCTGGGCCAGGTCGCAGGGCCCAGGCCCTCTCCTCCAGGAGGCATCCAGTGCCAACAGGCAGGACCCGCCATGCCACACAGGGCCACCTACTGTCACTGTCAGGATGCAAGGGCACATGGTGACCACCAGCTCCATGACCAATGGGGTGGGTCTGGGCGAGTTGCTTGCATGCCCCCCCAACTAAGCCTGAACTCAAGGCCTCGACCAGCCCCCCCCCCCAGAGGACTTGAGCCAGGCTGAGGGCCCCAAGGACACCCAGCACCCACCAGTCCTGCTTCCAGGGGCAGCTGTGAACCCCACTTCCAACATCAAAGCCTCAGCATGTTTCCCCCACAGACACTGCAGAGCCAGGAAGGTGTCAGGTAAAGGAGGAGAGGACATCTGGACACTGACCCTGCGAGGGAGCCTGGCAGAGGTGCAGCCTCCCCAGCCGTCCTGCCCACCCAACCTCCACCCACCCGTCTGCATTTCTCGAGGCCCCTAATGATTTCAGATTTCAATTAATTCCCTGACAGAGTGCCAGCCCGTGTCTCTCTTCCCTGGCTGGCACTGCCACCCTGTGTGCAAGGCACAGATAGGGGCCAGGCCTCTCAGGGGACAGGAGAGCACATCGCTGGTTTTTTTCCGGAGGTAGAACTTTGAGGAAAGACAAACTGGGGGGAGAAGTGGCTTGTGGGGAGAAGGGGCTCTGCAAGGAGCCCTGAGGAGAGGCTGCTGAGCAGCCAGGGGAGGTGAGGTCAGCTGGGCTCTGAGCGGAGGAGAGTGGTTGGGGCTCAGGGTTAAGGGTCCAGGCTAACCTGGGATCCAACCTTGCTGAGTCTGGCAGAGTGACCTCAGGCAAGTTGCTTCCACCTCTCTGGGCTCAGTTTCTGCAGTTATCAAGGACAATGAAATGTACAGTGCCCACCCCTCTGCCTGGGGTGCTGGAGAACGTGAGCCAGTGCAGTGCTGTCACCAGAGGCCCGGCTGCTTGGGAGGCTGAGACAAGAGGATGGTGAGACCATCTCAAAGGCCAGAGTGCCTGTATGCGAGGGAGGCACCCAGCCCACAGTGGGCACTCAGGATGGCACCACTCACTCCGCCATTCCTGGAGTCACGAGGGGAGGCCACTTCTTCCCCTCAGGGCCCCAGACGGACGTAGAGGCCACGGTCGCAACCACCTCGAGGGTGGGGAAGGAGCCCGACCAGC
This sequence comes from Sciurus carolinensis, assembly GCF_902686445.1. Lineage (NCBI taxonomy): Eukaryota > Metazoa > Chordata > Mammalia > Rodentia > Sciuridae > Sciurus > Sciurus carolinensis. The sequence goes on along the minus strand of NW_025920296.1, from coordinate 175,288 downwards.
GAGGTGGGCAGATGGGGAGATGTGACACTGGACCCAGCCCTGCGTCCTCCTGCTTTCCTGGGATCACCTCTCTGGCTATTACCAGCATCAGGATGTGGCCAAACGGATGAGCCTGGCCTCAGGTGGGCCCTGGAGGGGCACTCACTTGAGTGACTGGGAGTCCAGAGGGCGCTGCTGCACACATCTACACCCCCGCCCCTCCATGCAGGGCGCTGGCCGGGCAACAGGACAAGAGACCCTGAGAAGGGTGGGTGCACCTCTGCCAGTTGTGAGCCGCGGGCCCCAGGCAGGCTCCTCTGCTGCAGGCCTAGAGCTGGCTGGACTCCAGCAGGCCAGGGGGATAGGGTAAGGAGAGCAGAGGTGAGGTAGGGAGGGTGGCAGGGCACAGAAGACCAGGCTCCAGGCTAAGACTCAGTGACCTGCCATCCTGGCCCTTGGGGGCCACCCCTGGGGAAACAGTCACAAGCACACAGATGTGAGTGCCCTGGGGCCAGGTGCCTGTGCTGGCCTGACCCCCAGGACAGTGGGGCTCGGCCTGGTTCCTCCCTGGTTCCACCCTGATGCCCCCAGGCAGGAACCCAGGTGCCTCCCTGCGTCTGCCCCTGGGCTGCTTGTGGAAGAACCTCACGCTTATCCATTCAAGGGGACAGCGCCTGCTCTGCTGGCCTCATGGGGCTCTGGATGGTTCCAGCAGGTATTTAGTACTGACCACTCACCAAGTCCTGGGCTTATGCTGCGGCCAGGACAGGGAGCTGAAACACTGGCCTGAGGCCCAGGAGCCAGGCTGAGGGGCAGCTGGACCCTGCGTCCCCAGGGTCCCGTCTTCTCTTCCCTACCTGGACAGCTCCTACATGGACAGGACCGGCAGCAGTGCTCTCCACAGAGGACTCAAGGACACTGGCTGAAGGCCCCGAGGCCAGGGCAGCTCCAGGAGGGGCTGAGCAAATGCTAAATGTAACCAAGCAGGACCAAGGTGACCTTTGAGGACACCCAGGAGCTACTCAGTGCCCAGCAAAGGACCCAGCTGCCCCAATTAAGGGCGAGGGCACAGAATAGGGCTAGGACCCAGGCACCTGCAGGTTCTGGGATGGCAGGCTGTGGACTTTCTTGAAGAGATCTCTGAGCTGGTGACACCAGCGTTCCACTTTTCAGACAAGGAGGCGGTGACCTAGGCTGTGGGTACATCATGTGACTATAGGTGCTCCACGGGGGGCCTTCTCCAAGTCCACCAAGCCAAGGCCCATGCTCAGCCACCTGTGCTGTGGCAGGGGATACCACTTGGCTCCTTCAGGAAGCAGGGACTCCACACAAATCTGCAGGCCAGGTCTCCAGGCTGCACCCTGCACTGGGCAGACAGAGCCAGACACCACTGCTGCCCGCATCTGCTCCCAAGGTGGGCAACTGGGGTCACCAGGGCCACGGGCACTGCTGTGACTGACCCAAGAGTGAGGGGCTCTGGCTCCCCGAATTCAGCCTGGCCTGGTGACCTCGCTCTGAATATCTGGGAAGCAGGGGGTCTAGGACCTCTAGACTGGTCTGGCCACTGGGAGACCATGCTCAAGGGTGGGTGCAGGTTCTCCAGCCTGGATTACCCAGAGTACATCCCAAGCCTGGGCTGTAGGCACAGGCTAAGCCTGGGGACCTTGGGCTTGGTCTCATGTGCATCTGAACCAGCTGGAGAGGTGGGGAGCTTCCTGGGGTGGGGACTCTTCAGAGGGGAAAGGAGGTGACCAAGAGCCGGGGCAGCACCCGCCACTCCATTCAGGCCTCAGGATCTTTTGGGTCTCAAGGGCTTGGCCAGCTTGGGTCAGTGTCAGTTGCCTCTCTTTCCTTTGGACATGGGCCCTGGGTGGAGGCAGAGCTGAGGGGGAAGAGATGGTACTATCTCCTCTGGGACCAGGTAGGGAGGCGATGGAGTCAGACAGTCCAGGGACAACTATAGGGAGGACTGAAGACTGCAGCAAACAGGAGGCTCACACTTTCTATAGATGGGTGGCCCGTCCCCAGGTTGAGTGCCTCGTGGGAAAGCGGGACCAGGGCGACCAGATGCGCTTTCCCAAGAGAGGTCAGAATCTTGATTTTCAGGCCAAATCTTCCAATAACAAAATACTGGTCATTAATTCAAAGTCATTTTGCTTTCCTATTTAGAGGGCAAGACACGGATCTGTGGGTGATCTTAGCAGGGACCAGCTGGTGGCCTCTGACCTGTCCTCTCTCCTCTCCTCCACAAAGTCCAGCTAACTTCCCGAGGTCATGCCAGTCCTAGAACCTCTGTTCTGTGGCTTTGTGCCTCCTGGCCTGGCCACCTGAGGTTCAGAAACACAACTGCCCCCTGCCCTCCAGTAGCCCAACCTCCTTCCACCACTTTCCAGCACTCCCGTCCCCAGACTCCCAAACCCTCGTCCACTGCTGCTGGGCCCCTGCCCCTCCCGCGCGGCCCCGCAACCCTCCTGTGAGGTTAATTCTGCGATCCATGAGGAGGAGCAGGAGAGATACCTGCACCGCTGGCTTCTCCGTTAGCCCTAGCAGGGATCCCTGGCTTCGCTGGCGATGGCTGAGTGAAGTGTTTACAGAATGCAGAGAACACGAGTCAATAACAATTTAGCTGGATTGGGAGCAAGCCCCTTGCTGCACGGACAGACACTCCCAGGGGATGGGCCGCCAGCACAGGATACTGCAGAAGTGCCTGGAAATATTTCCAAAACAACCCCAGCGAGGCTCAGGGTGCAGGGGCAGGAGGCTGTGCGACACCTGCTCCAGCTGGCTTCTGGGTCCCTGAATCCCCAAGCCCCCTCCTGTCCCCATGGCCAGCCACTGACCCCTGCCTTGGCCCACACAGTTCCCCTTGTGACCTTCCCGATCCTGCCTCCAGCAGCTGCAGCAGCCCTGGGGCGTGGAGAAGGGACCCATCTCCAGCAGGGCAGGCTCTCCACCATGCCTTCTTGTCAGGACCCTGCATGGTTGCCTGGAACAGTCCCCTTTGCCCTCCTCCTGTGGGGACCTTCAGAAGGGCTGTGGCACCAAGTCTAGGCCTGAAAGTGTGGAGCTCCAGGTGGCAGAGGAACCGCGAGAGAGGGAGGCTGTGAAGTAAATTCTGACTTCACATACTTGCTGGAAGTTTCCTGAGTCTTAAGCCTGATGACCATGTTTCCGTGGTCCAGATCAAGCAGGTCTGTCTGCAAGGCTGGCAGACACCAGAATGAAGGCTCTTGGTCCCTGGTCTTTTGGAATGTGCTGTCCTGTGAAGACAGAGTTCTGGAAGAGGGTGTGTGAGCTGGGGCAGGCTATGGATATCATCCCTATGCTGATGATTTCCCAGTGCACCCCTCAGCCCGACTTCACCTGTGGGCTCCTAACTCAGCCATCTGCTTGAGACCAGGGGTGTCCAGCTAGATGTCTGGAACCCAGCTGGCCCAGAAACCCACCCACACGCCTTTCTTCCCAGCCTCCTGGATGGCTCATCACATGTCCCCACCGTGTTGGGTGACTCAGAGCAAAGACCTGGGCACCAGGTTTGCTTTGTCTCTTGCCCTCCAGAAGCCAGCCTGGTGACAGTACCTTTTCCAAAAAGCACCGTCTACCTCTTCTCTCAAGTCCTGGCCTCTGCTCTGGTTACTGTCCTTGCTCACCAGAGAAAGAGATGGACCGCCTACCCCATTCATGCTCCTCTACGCTGCCACCCCGAGAGATAGCGAGGATAAGGTCTGAAAGAGGAAATCTGGTCCTGGGACTCACACCCCTTCTTAAACCATCCGGGGGCTTCCCACTGCATCTTGAATAAAAGCCAGGCTCCCTGCCAGGCCAGATTAGCCTACAGCTATGGTGGACCCCTGCTGGTCCCTCCAGTTTTTTCTGGCCACTTCCTACCCTAAACCTGCTCCCTAGCTCACATGGCCTGCTCTGAACATGGTTGTCTCAGGGCCTTTGCACCTGAGGTTCCTCCTGCTTGGAATGCCTACCTCTGACTGCCTGGTCAAATCAGAGATATGGTGACTCCCTGGGAAGCTTCCATAAGCACCATGGGGAATAAGAGGGAAGGATGTCATCCTTTCTCATTTCCTGCACAGGACTTTGTCAATCTGGTAATCATCTGTCTTTCCTGCTCCAGGGTCAGCTGCGTGGGACTGGCCTTCTCTTCAGCCCAGAACCGACAGTGTCTGAACCATCAAGTGATCAGCCAAGTGCTGCTGAGTGTGTGAGTAAGAAGCAAAGCAAGGGCCCCTCTCCAGGGCACACTGAAGCCGAACCCTGAGCTGAGTAGGGGAGGGGAGCTGCAGTTGGGAGGCCAAAATTATAGGCGTAGGAGGCCGGTCATCTGGGGGGAATCAGCCATCTGGGGCTTTTGGGTACACAAGTCCAGCCAGCCCACAAGGCCGAGGGGCTCCCAACTTCCAGTGAGGGCTAGGCAGTGAGGACTTCAGGTTTTGTGGGCCGCAGGGGCTCTGCCACAACTGCTTCACTGTCCCTGAAGTGTGAGATGCAGACTCATGGGTAGGGCTATGTTCCAATAAAACTTTATTTAGAACACCAGACTGGGGGCCATGCTCTGCAGCAGCTTCCCTGCTGGCCTGGGAGCCCAGATTTGACAGAGCAGGCCATTTGGGATTTAGGGTGAGGAAACAGGGTCATCTGTTCCACTGGGTCCAGAGTTATGTGCCCTCAGAAAGTCAGGAGAACTTTCTGGGCCTCAGTTTGAACCTCTGTAAAATGGGAATATCACCTCTCTAGGGAGTTGGGGGCTAAAATGAAATTGAAAGTCTACACTTGAGAAGGAGAACGTAAGACTGCTGTGTGTCCCTCTGCACGCGGGAAGTACCCGACACAGGCTCTCCCCTTTTCCTTACTGTTTTCCTGGCTAGGTCTTCACTAAGTCACATGCGCACACCTGTGACCCCAGTGCCTTGAGAGGCCGAGGCAGGGCTGCAAGTTTGAGGCCAGCCCTGGCAACTAGTGAGACCCCGTCTCAAGATAAAAGGGCCAGGGATGCAGCTGAGTGGTGGATGGAGCACCCCTGGGTCCAATCCCCAGTTCAAAAACAAACAAGCAAATAGTAACACCACCGTCTCTTTTGAGATCAGTGGTGCTTCAAGGCACAAGGAGGGAACATCTGGCTTCAGACCAAATGGCTTCAGTGCCAGATGCATGGCTAAGGGGGCCCAGGCTGGGTGCTCCTGGCACATGGGGGCATCACTGGTGGTGCCAGCACACACAGGTGCTGGTCTCGGTGGTCCCGTGTTGGCTTGGTGCTTGCCTGTCCCTCCCACACAAGCAGCCCTGGAGCATGGGAGCTGTGCCACATGCAGGGCCCACAGGGCAGAGCTAGGGCCTTGTCCCCGGAGGGCAGACTGGGACATTCGAGGGAGAGGAGGCGTGGGTGTGACGAAGGAATCAAGAGAAGGGGGCGTGGGAGGTTCCATCTCTGAGCAGACCTGCAGCCGAGTGGTGTGGGTGATGCACAGGGCTCCAGCAGCCAGACTGACCCTACCTGGGCTCAGTGCTAGAGGCTGGTGACCAGACAGGACATGGCCCTGTGTGCAGAGAAGCTCTGGTCTCGCAGCCTGGCTGGCCCAACCTGCACAGGTGGGGGAGGTGCTGCCAGATGCTTGCCATGCGGGTCCTGTCTGAGCCCAGGCTCCGGAGGTGACAGGTACAGAGGCTAACCACGGCCCGCCCATCCCCAGCTGGAATACGGCAACACAGGAAGCAGAGCCTTGCTCCGGCCAAACACAGCCCCTCTGCCACCCGGCTGGCTGTGGACACAGCACAGAGGGCGGATTTCCTCCCCACCATTGTGTCCCTGGCAGGTACTGCGGCCTGAGGCCCTGAAAGTCTCTCAATGCTGTGACCTGCTGGCTTGTGACACGCTTGGGAAGAAAAGGACACAGCCAGTGGTGACTTACCTTTCTTCCTCCACTCTGCTCACACTCCCACACGCCAGGTCCGAGAACAGCATCTGATCCAGCGGCGCTGGTGCTGCAGATGATGAACCTGATGAGGGACCGGGAAGGGAGGAGGTTTGTGGGGGACGTCTGCCTGGCTGTCCCTTCCCTCAGCTTCTCTGTCCCGTCAAGGTCTTGGCCAAAGCAGGGCAACCTTCAAAATGCCTTCTGAGACCTGCCCTGGTGGTTCCATTTTGCAAGTGTGTCAATGTCCCATGCAAGGGGAGCCGAGACTCCCTGCCCACCTGCAGGGACATGGTAGGGCAGAGCTGGGGCCTCCACCTGAGATCCAAGTACCTTCCTGGCAGAGTTCAGGGCCAAGGCCAGGGCAGGGAGGGAACTGGGCATGGATCCCAGTGCCCTCGGGCCTGCCAGCTCCTAGGAGCGCTGGACAATGAGACCTCAACACAAAGGAGCTGGGTACTTCTCACCACAGGGAAGGGCACAGAGGGCTCGAGACCCACCGGGAGGGCAGAGGCCCACAGCCTGATCTGACAGGTCCTGCTGCCGCTGTGGGCCCTCTGGGAGGAGGAGAGCAGGGTGGGTGGGAGCTCCCAGGGCAGGGTGGTCTCCAGGCTGGCAGCCCTGCCTGGTGGCCTGCACTGGGAACCAAGGCTGAAGTCAGTGTCTGGGACGGAACCAGGCACACATCCTGCCTGTTGACCCTCACCTCGATGCCCAGGTCCTCAGTTCTCCCATCTGAAGAATGGGCTGGTCATGCCCACCTCATAGGTTCCTGGAGGGACATGGAGAGACTGCAAGCATGGGGTGATCAAGAGGCAGTGCCCACCTGCCCGCTGCAGCTGTGTGGCCAGGAGGGCTCATCCCACAGGAGCACTTCTGGGGGAAGGGGTGCAGCCTGTGCAGCTCAGCACACTGAAAGGGCTTCTCTGCAACCCCAGGTGGAAGTGCTGAGATGCCCGCCTCGGCCTCCTCAGGGGAGTGGGCACCTGGCTCCGTACGGGGGTCCCTGTGCAAAGGGCTAAGGTGCTTTAGGGCCTGTCATTGCCTGTCGACAGGCATGCGCATTCTGCACATCAGGATTTGGGGACTTATTGAGGCGTGAGCTTGAGGCTGGCTGTAACCTCTGCTTCTCTGGCTTCACATTCACCCTGGCTCAGATGTTCCACCCTAAGGTGACAGCCTGGCAGGTGCCAGGCACCTGGAGATGAACCCAATGCTGAGAAAGAAGAGCACAACCCTGCAAGAGTGTGGGTGCATGAGGATGATGAGCCAAGAAAGTGACAGGTGAGGAAGATCACAGACGAAGGGGTGGTGGGCTTCCTGGAGATGGCATCCAGTAGGAAGGGGCGAGGCACTGCATCAGAGGGAACACAGTGGGCCAAGCTGCAGTGCCCCACCTGGAGTCGGGGAAGCAAAATGGAGACAGGTGGCAGCCAGTGGGACAGCATGGGTCTGAGTCCTGCAGGCCTGGAAGGTGGCCATGCCTGGGGGCCCCAGGCTGCCTTTGGATTCTGAGGACACTCGGGAGCAGTTGCTCCACTGCTGCTGATCGGAGGCCTTGCTTTTCAGGTCCTGGGCATGCCACACCTGGAAGCCATGCCCTCAGGAGGTCCTGGGCTGCTGCCTGGCTGGAGGCCTGGCTTCCCTGTCCAGGTGAGGAAACCCGCCTGGCTCCAGGTTCTTTCTGCAGAGGAACAGGAAGGTCCTTGCAGCAAACACCCCTGGGCAACCCCGGGCCCTCGGCTGCCCCCCCAGGAGGGGCCTGGACAATGGGGAAATGGCAGCTGGAGCAGACACAGGAGGGCTAAGAGCCTTGGGCCCAGGACAGGGCCAGAGGACTATGCAGAGACCTTGGCATCAAGATTGGCCACAGGAGGGACTGTCCTGGCCCCACGCTAGAGCCTGCTCTCCCAGGCAAGCAGGAGGGGATGTGTACCCTGGCCAGATGACCCATCACTGAGCAGAGAGAGTGGGAAGGAGGATGGCACCTTCCTTTTGTCACCTGGCCCAGGAGCGTAGACATCTGTGACAGTAGGGCAGACCACAGGTGGCCAGTGTCTTGGCACAGGGACAGGAGGGTGGCTTCCCAGCTCGGGCCAATGCTTCTGGGGACCCAGCCCCTCCTGCTTCCTGAGAAACCCTGGACCACGGAGGCCCAGCTCCCAGGCCACATCTACCATGGAAGTGCTCAGCCATCTTCCAATGTAGGGCCTGCAGGGTCACCTTAGAGTCCACCCACTCTAGGAGCATCCTTCAGCTGTACAAGTGGGTGCTGTGGCACAGGGCATTGAAGACTCTCTACATGGGGATGAGAGACATAGCCGTGCATGGGCTGAAGGCACCCTGGCGCTTACTGTCCTCCCTGCCTGCAGCACCCAGTGCTGGGCTCCAGCAGGGCTGGGGCTGCAGGCCGCCTGCTATGAGTGGTTCTGTTTCCACAGAGGCTGCGCATGCCCTGCAGTCAACATGGCTGTTGCTGGGGCTGCGCCTGGCACCTGGCCAGGGCTCCTTTCCCGCATTCCGTCCTCTCTACGCAGGGCGACCCCATTAGCAGGCTCCCCATCCCCACCTGTCAGCATCAGCAGCTCCTGAGGAAGCCCAGCTCCATCTGGCCACCATGTGACAACTGTGCAGCTCATGTCACTTGGTGCCAGTCTCCTTCAGTGGCCCTGGTGGCTCAGTCCCTCACACTGGTCTTGAATCTGTCCCCTTCGGTTTCTTCTGACTTCTGCTGCCATCTCCCTCCCTGGCTCTACAGCTTGTACCTATAACAGGTCCACATGGCTTACCTGCATCTCCTGAAGGAGAAACCCTGGGGCCACTGCAGTGCTCAGGGGACCATCTAGGAAGAGGCAGCTGCAGAGAAATCAGCCCAGGTAAGTCACACTGGAGTAGGACAGCCCTGGGCCACCAGGACCTGCTGTTGGGGGCTTCATGGAGACAGGTTGAACACGGTGTGGCTGGAGGCCTGGTGATGAGACCACAGGCCAAGGCCATCAGCATGCCAGCCTCCACAGAGGCCCTCGAAGGAACCCACCATGGGATGCTCCACTTGGGACTGCTGGACAATACACTGGTGGCTGCCCGGGGATGGAGGCGTTGCCTGGGGAACCACCTCCGTGAAGGGGCTGTGGGGGGATCTCAGCACAACAGGCACAGGAGGGCACCCGGCACCCACTCAAGAGATGTGGGATGCGGAAAGATGGCGGGCATGGGAACCGCAGTTCTAATGATGACAAGTGACCAACAGAAACGTGGCTCTCTGTGCTGCTCTGAGGAGGGACAGGTGCAGCAAGCTTTCTCTTTCCCTTTTTAACTTTAATTTTAAAAACTCTTCTGGCTGCTATCAGAGCCTCTGCTGTCTTTTCCAGGCGAACATCAAAATGCATCTGGACTCTGAGCTGAAAGGGCCCATTAAGACAGAACTCTAAAACACACGCGTGCTCAGCTGGCAACAGAGAGACGACCTGATCGGGGAGCAGGGGCTTCAGGAAGTGAGAGAAGCTGATGGGGAGTCTGGCGTGGTGGATGTTCCCTCCTGGTCCCAGGGTCCCTGAGGTGCTGCGCCCCAGGGAGGTGTGGGTGGGGACGGCCTAGAGTAGCATCTGCTGGATTCTCAACCTCAACTTGGAAGGAGACAAGTCCCTGGGAGGCCCATACTCTGCCTCTGTGGTCACACTGTGCTTCTACCTTGGGAAGCCAGTTCCCACTCCTCTACTGCTCACGTGCCTAGAGAGGCCTGTTGTGGGAGTCTCTAAAAATTCCCTCTCCTGACCCTTCAGGGGCCGTCCTGGGTCCCTCTCCTCTCTGCATTCCTCCTGCACTTATACGGGCCTTGCTTTGAAAGGGCTTTCCCCTCACAGGTGAGGTGGCGGGTCAGCTGACAACGGGCTTTCTGACTGTGCACCTCGGTTCAAATCCCCCTTCACTGTGTGATCATGGACAAGCTGCTTAACATCTCTGAGTCTCAGCTTCAAAGTGTGGAAAGGAAAGGGAGCAGCAGAGAATGGGAGCTCCTGCATGGTTCTGCTGGAGGCTGTGTCATCATTGTGCACCCCGACTTCATTCCCACAACAGGGAGCAGGAACAATGGCACATCCACACAGCAGCTCTTTGCGGGAGCATCTATGACAGTATGCCGTTCTCCAGAAACAGCAGTTACCCTTCTCCTTCCAGTCCCACTGGCTGATGGAAATCAGGCTGCATTCCCGAGTGCCCACTACCTTGGTGGCTGGAACCTGGTGGCCTCAAACTGTTGCAGGCAGCACAAAGACCCCAGTTCCAGGCTAAACTTGGCCTTGGATAATCCAGCATGATTGGGCTTCATTAAAAAAGTGTAAGGAGAGATTGGACTGGGGAGATAGCTCAGTTGGTAGAGTGCTTGCTTGGCAAGCACATGGCCCTGGGTTCAATCCCCAGTACCACAAAAAAAATAAAAGTGTAAGGAGAGCTGGGTAGAGTCGCAGCATCGGGGGTGAGGTTGGGCCAAGGAGGAGGAGGAGGAGGAGTAAGAAGACCTGGGCCTCCAGGGACACTCTGAGGTACAGAAGGTTCCAGGCCAACAGGGGAGTGCAGGTCTTCTGCTGCCCTGGGCTGAGGTCTGCCAGCTGCTTCCTCCCATGCTGACCCCACTGAGATCACCGCCACCTCCCCACTTTCCTGGCGCCAGCTCGAGGGTGGAGGTGCCTCTGCCCAACAGCCTTGGGCATCTCTGGAGAGCTGTGTCCCTGAACCACGGGCCTCTCCAAACACTGCTTCTGCTGCCTCCCCTCCCTGGGCGGGAGCCCTTCATGCTGAGGACCCCGGACCTCCTGGCGGCCAGGGACTACAGGGACCTGGACCCACTCAGAGGAGAAACTGCCTTCTCCCCTCGCTACAAAGGGAAGCCAAGTGGGCGAGGCCTGCAGCAGGCCAGCTTCCCACTCCTTTCCTTTTCGGAGGCTCCATGCTGCCTCCCTGGCAAGGGCCCTGGATGCCAGCCTCATGCACACAATTGCTGGCGGCCAGGAGGCCTGCCCTTCTCACACAGGCTGTGGCCAGTTTCTCTTCCAGCGCCCAGCACACCTCGCCTCCCTGCCTGCAGCTGTCCCTGCCCCACAGCACCTGCCAGTCTCCCTGACCTGACCTCGACCCCTTCAGGGAAGGCACTGTGCTCAGTCCACACCCAGAGCAGACCATGGTGTCTCGTTCACTGAGCGTCTCCAGCCTGGGTGGGTGGTGGTGAGTGTGGCCCTGGCTGGAGAGGGTGACCTGGCTGAGTGTCCTGAGGGTTCCCTTCCAGCCCTGCCCCTGAGAACATGGAGACAGCAAGGACAGGCAGGAGCAGGTCTAGACTGGAGAACGAAGCCCGTGGACCCCAACTGGACACATGCAGTCTTGGTCTGGCACTGTGCCCAATGTGCAGGACTCTGGGACTTCACAGGGTGGGGACAGTGACCCATGCTGCCAGGACCCAAAGGTCGAACCACCAGCTGGCTCGCTGGGGAAGACTAAGGTCCAGAGTGAAACACTGAGGGTGCAGTCGTAGGAGAGAAGAGACCACAGAGGAGTCTGACAGGTCCCTTGGGAGCCACTTCCTGCTGTTTTCTGATGGTCGATGCTGGTCTTTCCTGGCCAGCCCCATGTAGGAAGTGATTCCTGGGCCCATGACCAGGGCTCCCTCACACTCTGAGGCCAAATGAATGGGAGGCCCAGTGGGGGAGGTGGCCACTCCTTCCCTGCTCCACCTGTAGGACAAGAGCTCTGCCCCTTACCTTTTCCTCCAAGTATCCCTTTAGCCTAAGCGAGGTGACAGGTCCCCACTGTCACTGGTCCCTGGTGAGTCCCTCAGCCCTGCTTAGTCCTGCACACATCTCTAAAGCGCAGGTGTGTTCTGACCTTGGCCCTGGGACCCCAACTTCATGGCACCTGAGCTCCTTTCAGGCAGTGCGCCTCGAGTCTGAGCTCTGCTCTGAAGCCATGTAGCCCCCTGGGGCACTGAGCAGCTCCCACATGATCCCAGGGCCTCCCCACTGCCCAGGCTTCTGGCAGTTGCCCAGGAATCCTGGCTTTCACTCTCCTCTGATGTAGCCACAGATCACAGGTCTGGGGAGCTAGCGTCTCCCTGCCACCTTGTCCAAATTCCTGGGAGCTCTGCTCAGGTGTCGTGGGGATGACAGTGCAGGTAGACTGGTCAGGCCTAGCGGCCATCTTGAAGAACAGAAGGCCCTGGAAGGCAGCCGGCACTGCACTGGGCCTGCCCCTTCCACAGCCTCCCTGGAGACAAACTTCTTTCTCCAGCAACAAAAGCTCATTGCACGGCCTTGGTAGGACTCGTGTCCCACAGGGCTGCAAAGGACTGCCTGTCTCCTGGGAAGAGCCGGGACAGACTTCTGTCTGTTGTCACCCAGGGTACCTTCTGGTCCCTCCTACTCCCTGGGGAACTGTCCCGGCAGGCAGAGGGCTGCATCTCCCACATAAACACGGGCCACACCGCCCTGCCCTGACCAACTGTACCCCTACACCTGGAGTGAGATGCCGCTGAGCTGGCTAGGGATGACCAGCAGGCCCAGGGACATGGCACTGAGCACAGCAAGTGGGGGAACCAGGCCAGCAGGGCTGCTGAGGCACACAGAGGCCAGTGCCGTCACTTCTGAAGTGGGCATGATTGTCCCCCACTCCGAGTCCCATGAGCTTTCTCTCAGCAGCCCTATCCACAGCTTCTGGCCTGCACTGTGCTGGCACAGTGGGGTCTGTGCATGACTGGGGGCGACTCTGGGCCCTTCTGAGAAATGGCCCCAAGTGGCAGAGTGCGCTTCCAAGACAAGTACCCGTGGTCGCTCCCAGCCTGCTGCGTCTGGAGCACCTAGACTGACACTTCTCCCTCCCACCAGCGCACAGCAGTCCTGCAGCTGAGGCCAGAGGGGGGGCAGGGGTCGGCAGCGGGCAGAGGAGCTGGCTTGGCTGCTCTCTGGCTCCCTGACCTGACAGGGAACTTCTGTCTTCACTTCCTCAACTGCAAAATGGGGACACCCTGGCCTCGTAGGTCACCAGAAGACCAAGTAAGACAAGGGCTGCTTCTCCAGCCCCAGACCCAGCGTGTGGTGAGGTCAGGCTCCGGGAACCTGTGGCCACTGGAAGTGAGTCCAGAGGCTGTGAGCACAGCAGGCTCTCCAGCGCAACTGGGATCTGCCCCTTCCCTTGGTGGCTCTCGAAGATGGCCTGGTGCATCTGTAAGGAGGACATTGCCCCCAAGGGCTGGCTCTGGGGGTGCACACGTCTGGGGTGGCTTGTCCTGCTTCTAGGCTCTCGGTCCACAAATGTTGGTTGAGCCTGAGTCCCTGCCTTCAAGGGTCAGCTCAGGGTCCAGACACATCTTCTCTTTACTCCAGCTGTGCTGATGGACGCTTGGTAAACCCGCACATGGAAGCAAAAGGCCTGAATGCACATGCAGGCCTCACACGCTATGGCAGAGTGGGCTGCAGAAGTACAAAGGCACGGCCGGGGAAGGAGAATTAAAGGCCTTGCGTGGGAAAAACCCATATTGTGGTTCCTGGGCACAGTTTGCGCCTGTGTCTCGTGGCCCTATCCTCCCCGCACCCTTCTATCATCCTCCAGGACCTGCCTGGTCTGGGCAAGAGGTGAGGGGCAGCTTCCCAGGGGCGGCCTCTCAGCCAGTGGGGACAGGCACACCAGGCTGGGCTCCTGGCCCAGCCTCAGACTTGGCAAGGGGAGGCAGGGAGGCCATACCTCTGCATGAGGAAGAAGGCCACTGCTCCTTTGGGGCTGGGGAGGCTGTTCCCAGAGACGCTCCAAAGGACAGCCTTGGCCTTCCTCGCAGAAGCCCCCGAGGCATCAGGGCCAGGTAGGAGTACAGGTTGTGCTGGGAGGAGGAGCAGCAAGAGAGGGCACTGGGTTAGGGGACCCAGTGGATGGGGTGGAGGGACCAGGCTGTCCCCAGCTGAGGAGCACTGGCTGTGTGACCCTGACCAGGATGAGGCCTCCAGGCCTCCTTCCTCCAGCTGTCAGGGGCCTCCTGCCTGCTGCCCCGGAGTCTTTCCAGGGTCAGAGTATGATACCTGTGCATGGGACTGTCCTGCTGAATGGGATTCTGGAAGTCTGACAGGTCCACCAATCAGAGGTACTGTCCTCAGAGAACACAGGGGCATTAGTGGCCAACAGACGGCTGTGGACAGATGTGCCCAGCACAGGCCCAGGATCCTGGGGAGACCCTGAATTCAGCTCTCTGTGGGTCCTTGGCGCGTGATGCCCTGTCCCCTTCGCTCCTCAGCCTCTGTCTCCTTTGATCCTCAGCCTCCATCCTCTTCACTCCCCAGCCTCCATCCTCTTCACTTCCCAGGCTCTGTCTCCTTCACTCCTCAGCCTCTCTCCTGTCCTCAGCCTCCATCCCGTTCTCTCCTCAGCCTCCATCCTCTTCACTTCTCAGCCTCCATCTCCTGCTTCCCTGCAGGATGTGGGGAAGGTTCTTTGAAAAAACTGCTCATCACACCTGGAGGAATAGATAACACCAGTGCTGTCGGAGGGTCTGACGTTTACTGTCGGGACATCAGGAGCTCATAAAACATCCTGGGTTGGGAGAACGTGCCAGTTCTCATCCACCCAACTTCCTGTGAACAGGGCTCTGGTAACCACACCTGGGATGAGGGCCGACGGCTAGACCCACCCTCAGTGTGCAGGGCATCTCAGTGGCAGGCCGGGCTGGGTTGCCTGTGGGTTTGTAGGCTCCACCATGGCTGGTCAAGACGGGGCAGGAATTGGGGAGAGGGAGCACCTCTGCAGATGCCCCAGGGGTTCTGGACGTGGCAGGCTGGAGTGGATGATGCCTGCGTGTGGGGACCATGTCCTGTGTTGAGGTGGCACTCATGGTGCCTCTGCTGTCCTCAGCTGCCTGGTTACTCTGAGCTCAGCCCCTGCAGCCTCTGCAGGGCCCCCAGATGCCAGGTGAGACCTGCATCCCTGGAGAGGGGACAGAGGACTCAGGGTCCCTTGTTCAGGGGCAACGGAGGCAGCACTTGCTCGGGGCCACCTTGGTGACTGGTGTCACCTCAGGCTTGAGGTGATACCTCGGGCTTCACTTAGGGCAGCTGCTCAGGGAGTGCTGACTGCCAGTGCCCAGACAGCCCAAGTGCTCGATGGCCACGGCTCCTGCTGGCCCACCCCTGTTCCCTGCTTTCAGTCCCCTCCTCCTGCCTGAGGATCGCTTGGAAAGGCCTCTTGGCACAGCAAGTGACGGGTGCTGCTCCTCATGGCGGTGCTAAGCAGAGGGTCTTGCTTTGGCCTTGCAAGACCCGGGAAGGCCCTGTGTCAGGGTCCACCAGGCCTGCAAGGCTGCTAAAGCAGGACTCGTGCCCCAGAACTTCCAGGGTCAGCTGAGCAGGGGCCAGGAGTCTCCAGGTGACCAGCTCTTCCTGCTCAGGCCCAGGCCCCTGAGCCACCCGACATTTAGAGTGCCTGAGTGACGCATGATGAGCAGACTGCAGAGCATGGACCCCTGGGTCAGGGCAGAGCGTGAGCCTGGGCACAGACAGCGAGGCTGTCCCGAGGAGCGAGCGAAGCGGACAGAGCGGGCTCTGAAGAGCTGTGTCTGGGACTTTCTGGAAGCCCCGCTTGCTGGGTATGAGGACTGCAAAGGGCCTGAGCCCTGGTGCTGGGGAGGAGCCTGCGAGGACCACAGGCCTGTGGGGCCAGGGTCAGCTGCCTGGCCGAGAAGGGTGGGTGCGCCACTCCTGAGGCTGAGCTGAGCCCTCCTGTCCTCAGCTCTCCTGGGAGCCAGGAATGGAGGCCGGGAAGGGATGACTGGGAGGAGCTGCCCCTCCACAGGGGGCCCTGAGGGCTGCATGGGGTTGGGGACACTGAGGCCTGGCCTGGGTGCCCAGCATGGCCCCTGGGTGGGGGACATGCTCCCTGTGCACCAGTCTCTTTTCTGATAACCCTGGATATTCTCACCATGACATGGCGCAGGGCTCACAGTGTCCAGGCTGGACACGCAAACCTGGTCTGACCCTCTAGACCCAAGTGCTGTATCCCAGGGTGGCCCCACTCTGGGGTGGCAGGAGGGTGCCTTGCTTTTGGCCCCTCCCTGCCACATACCCCTCACAGCCAATAGGAGGCCACCCAGGGCTGGCCATTCCTGAGACACCACTGCACCCTGGCCTCAGGTGACCCTGCCAGGAAAGTGACCACCACCCACAGGGGAGCTGAGCACCCATGGCAGGGGATGGAGCACGGGGATGGCACCTCCTGCAGGCTGGTTTTGTGGTCTGTGTGCTAACAGCTAGTGCTGGCCGTGGCCTTCAACAGAGACGCTTCCCAGGACAGGGGCCTGCACTGCCCCCAGCGCCCCTGCAGGGAGCTGCCCCTCCCTGCCCAGTACCTGGGGACTGGGGGAGGGCACCTACCCCCCAGGCCTCTCTGCCCAGAACCCTGGAGGTGTGCACACCTGTGGACCAAGGACGGTGGCCTGGGGGCTGGGCACTGTGGCAGCGAGCAGGGCACAGCTGTCATGTGCAGCACTTACCACGTGCCGGGGCGGGCCAGCATGCCACCTACTGTGCCCAGGCAGGGTGGGTGCTGCCACCCAGGATCCCACTTCTGCTGCCTCCCTTGCTGCCATGGGCCTGCTGCCCACAGGGGGCTGTCCCTCGGGCCTTGATGGGAGGCACAGAAAGGCTGCCAATCCAAGAGAGAGGAGCAGGTGTCCAAACATGGCCACGCATCCATGGCATAGGCACCTGGCACAAGGGCGGGCAGGCCCTCAGGGGTGTCCCAGGGCCCATGGGGGTTGTGCTGTGACCCGAGGCTGTACCCTGGGCTCCAAGCAGCTGACCCTCACTGGACCCCTTAGGACACTAGAGGCAGTTTCAAGAAGTACCTGCCCTCTGAAGGGCAGGGCCATCTGCTGCCAGGAAGGGGAAATGCCACCTGCAGTCAGAGCTCCCGGGGGGAAGCCCTCAGGGAAGCCTGGCTGTCCCCTGCCCGCTGGAGTTTGGGCCTGAAAGTGCAGTGACAAGGGACACAGCGGGATTACTGCTGGTGGCAGGCAAGGACCCGGTACCCACAGCAAGGCCAGCTTGCTGTGCCCCAGCTCCAAGCAGAGGCCTCACCTCAAAGAGCTTCAGGGCTGGATCTGGCTCAATGGTGGGAGGCCCTGGGCTGCATCCTCAGAACCCCAAAATCCAAGCAACCCAGCAAGCACGTTCTAGCTAGAGGAGCCCAGTGGAAGGGCGGCACACAGGCATGCACAGAGGGTCACCTGGGCTGCCTCGTGCGCATGACCAGCACAAACCAGACCCACCAGGTCACAAAGGCGACAGGCAAGCCCTGTCCCCAAGGGCTGCTCCTGGACCTTCCCTCTCCTCTCTGAGCTTTACTGCACAGCATTTCCCATGCTGCCTGCCCAGGTCCACCTGGACCGCGGAGTTCTCTCTCTGGTGTGCAGAGGTCTGGGAAACCTGGCACCATCCCGTCCTGCAGACACAACACCCAATGTCGTTCCTCCAAGGCTGCTGTATGAATTAGCATGTCAGGGAAGAGGAGGAAAGCCCCAAGGGTGGTGCTGTGCTGCGTTGAGGAGGCCAGGAGCCTCTCCTGCAGAATCTGGAAGAAGAGGCTAGGCGGGGAGGGGTCACATCTTACCTTGGTATCCTGCTTCATGAGGAAGTCCATGAAACCAAAGCCCCTGTGTGTGCCCGTCCTGGCCATCTTCTTTGGCAAGCACACCGTCTTCAGCTCCCAGAAGGTGCTGGAAACAAAAGGCAAATGGGGGTCTGAGCACTGAGGAGGCAGGGGTGGCAGGAGGTCCTCCGCCAGCACCTCCAGGTTTGGAGACAGAATCTCCAGGCGTGTGCAACACAGTGGGTCAGGCCCACAGGCAGCACACTCTGGGGTTGTGCCCCCTTCTCCCGGGCCCTGGGCAGCAAGTGGACCAGGTAGGGAATGTTCAGCTGGGGGATGCTGATGGGAATTTTCGGTTCCACTCCCAGACGCAGCAGGCTCTGGTGCACCTATCCTCTCCTTCCTGACAGGGAAACCATTTGCTGGGGGAGCCCAGACTTGTGCATGTGTGGCCAGGCCAGGGAGGCCCCAGGTTTTGGGCCTGGGGTCCAGTCTGCCTCCATGTCCAGCTGGGAACCCCATCCTGAGCAGGCAGGACCTGGGAGGTGCCCACGGAGCTCGGACTGGATTGACACAAGCTCCGTCCCCTGAACCCCGCGTCCCTCCCTGATCCTTCCTCTGCTGTCTGAGCCTATGCCAGCAGAGCTCTGGAGGACACCACGCTCCTCCACAGGGATCACACAGGCAAACACTGCTGGACACTGTCGCCAACTCCCCATGAGCCAAAGCTCTGAGAACAGCCAGGCTGAAAGGACCAGGCTTCCTTGGGCCTCCCTGGCCTTGTCATCTCGCTGCCCACCCCAGCCCCTTCCTAAGGTTCATTTATCAAATAAATATGCACAAATTGCTGCCAATAAATATTTAATGCACCCGGCATCTGAAGAGAGGTGTTACTTGATTTGAAAATCTCTACACACACACGGCCTGCCAAGCGCCCACCTTCTCCTGATGGCCTTGGATGCTTCAGGGCCAAAGACCAACTGGGAAAAAACACGGTGAAGGCCATCAGCTCTTGAGAAACAACATAAGCTAAATCTGAGGCGTTAACCTGTGGCCCTGCCAGCATGACCAGGCATCTGCCAGTCCAATTTCTGGAGGCAGAGAGTGTGCTAATGCAGCATTATGAATCCTCAAAATCCACATGTCTCCCCAGAGCTCCAGGTGGCTCTGCTCCTCCTGGCACTCCCTCTGTGCAGATGACTAGGAATGGCACTGGTGGCTGGGCGAGCCTCCTGGGATGGGAGGAGCCAAAGCTAGCCCATCAGTCTTCCTGCTGTGAGGAGGCTCCTGGTCCATCTAGAGGGGGGCCAGGGTTGGGGACAGAGGCCAGGCAGGTGGGACAAGGTGGTGAGGTTGGAGAGCAGAGGAGGCCAGCCCACAAATCCTGCTTTATTCTGCCACCTAAAGGCCAGAACATCCCAAAACAGACATGCCACCTCTCACCACTTCTCCAAGTCCCTGTGCTTCTCCTGGGGTTTGGTGGACAAGTTCCCTGGTAGGCACATTTGGAGACACGATTCTGTGGCTGCAACTTCTACAGAGAGGGGCTGGGGCCCCAGAGAAGATGTGCATGGTGGCTATAAGTCCCAGCATCTGCTGGTTGGGAGAGAGGGCCCTGCTCCCCCGACAGCCCTGGTCTCCACTAGCCCAGAACAGCCTTTCCTGACCTCCCCAAGGCTTGGCTGGCTGTGGCCCTGGACACTGTGGGGTGGGTGGACATCCATTTCCCTGTTCTCCACAGGGCTGAAGTCAGCTCTGCATCATGGAAACCACAGCGATCTTGTCACCCTGCACCTGCAGCAAGCAGTACAGAGCCCCAGCTCTGAGGGGACACCTGGAGAGCCCAACAAATAGGTGATTGTAGCCCCAGTGGACACTGCCACTGGGGACTGATGCCTGCCCTCCCAGGGAGGGGACACAGGGTCCATGCAGACATGTCTGTCAACAGCCCTTCCCCAGGGTACAGATGGGGACCAGCTCAGGGTGGCAGAGCTAGAGCAAGTGAGTACCCAGGCCTGGACACTCTGCCTGCCCTTCAGCACAGCCACTTGCAGGAGTGCAGTCTCTTTCTATTAGAGGCTTGGTCAGGTTAACATGAGGCAGGAGGCCCTGTAAGTGGGGTCAGGAAAGCCTTGTGCAGCCACCATGGATGCAGAGCTGACTTCAACCCTGGGGAAGGCAGAGAAATAGCCCCACAGTTCCAGGGACCACAGGGCAGGAGGGAGATGCCTGAGTCTTCCGTCCAGTCCTGTGGAAATGTGACAGTGCCCACAGGGCCCACAGCCTTGGCCCTGTGTGGCCTTGATTTCTGCCTGGTTTCTTAGCCCTGATTTCTGATAAGCCAGCTTGTGTGTGTATGGTCCAGAGAGGGAGGGGTGGGAAGGGGAGAGGGGAGAGGGGAGAGGGGGAGAGAGGGTCCTGTTGAGTTACTTCCTCCTCTGCAGCACCGTGCGTGCTGGATGCTTCCTGCATGGTAAAGAGCCCAGGGTCTGGAGAAAGGCGATGAGATAATGAAGAGGTGGGGAGGAGTTGGGAGGAGGGGCTGGCAGAGCTGGGCATCTGTGGCCAGTGGAGGGGATGCTGCAGAGCTCAGCAGACGCTCTGGGTCCACCAGAGAATTCAGCAGGGATGGGGAGTAGGGGTCACAGGGAGGGCAGAGCCAGTGAAAAGCTGTGTCTGGAGGCCCTGGCAGCTGTAAGGGATCCGCTCTGGGGAGCTGGGTACGGTGGAGCTGGAGGATGGGACTGGATCCAGAAGGAACTTTCTGGCATCTGCAGACAGTTTCAGAAGCACCTGGCTTCACCCAGTGTCCTGAGGCTTCAACACGCCATCACTGCTGCCACCAAGGGGGGCCTGCCAGGGCTGGGTCTTGAGACACACCACCTTCAGGGTGACAGTTACTGGGCATGAGAGCAACATGAGCTCTTAGTTTACAGTTGAGAAAACCAAGGGCTCGAGAGATGGCTGATGGCCACATCCACAGCTCTGGGACCCGAGGCCAGGAGCACTCCTGTCCTGTCCTGGGTGACCCCGAACACTGGCAAGAGCACATGGGATCATGTCAGGCCAATGCTTATGATGGCAGAGAGATATGGAGAGAGAATTAAGAGGGAGGGAAGAAAGGTTGGAGGAGAAACCAACAAAGCTCCGTGAGCTCCAGGAGATAGGCAAGATCAAAACACAGCCCAGCCACTGAGAGGTCGCTCCGATGCCACGTCAGAAGCCCTCCCAGGGAAGTTCTGCAGGAACCCACCTCCCAGGGTGAAGGCCAGGGGATAGGCTGGGCAGATGGCCCAGGGGCAGGACACACAGGACAGGGGCCTCCTCCCCAGTGGCTCCCCACTGTGAGGATATTGGAAACCACAAAATAGCAAATATCCAAAGCTGTGAATGAGGAGGCTGCCAGGCCCTTGAATAGGTCTCCTCACCCGGTGCTCACACCTCACTCTTCCAATTTCTCCACTCACCTGGATGCACCGATTACCCTGCCCCACCCCTCTACATGCAGGGCATGTGATTGGGGTCCCGTGATTGGTGGAAGTTCCTGGGTTTGTGACAACTGGCGAGAGCATGTGGGATCATGTCAGGCCAATGCTTATGATAGCAGAGAGAGATGGGGAGAGAATTAAGAGGAGGGAAAGAAAGGCTGGGGGAGAAACCAACAAAGTTCCATGAGCTCCGGGAGATAGGCGAGATCAAAACACGGCCAGTTTGTTTGGAGTTTGTTGTCACGTTTCTAATTTCTTGTGGGATGGGAAGTGCCGGGCCATTTCAAGTCTGGTGCATGAAGCCAGGTTGTACCATGTGCCTGGCTGACTCCCTCTGCAGCTGTGCCCCTGTCCGCCCTGCAGCCCTGGCACTGGGCACAAATGAAAAGGCCTGAATATCCCTGTGTCTCTCCCTCCTGGGGGCAGAGGTGGGCTGGGGAAGGAAGCAGAGGAGGGAGAGAGCCCTGCAGAGATACTGAGCTCTCTTCCCGCTGCTCCGGGCGGTATAATGCTCAGTGGGCAGGCGCCAAGCAGGCACCAAGCCGGGCCCCCTGCTCCCAGGACAGGAGTCCTGATCTCTCTGTGGACCTGCTGGGAGAACCAGAGGCCAGCTGAGTGATGAAGCCCCTGGGGAGGGTCTCTGGGTGCCTCCTCCTCACCTGCACTCATGGCCCTGCTGAGGAAGTCTACTGCCACCAGGGACGCAGAGCAGGAAGGGGGTGGCTGTGTCAGGGCCAGCTGCAGGCTTCTTCTGTTCCCTCTAGAGGTGAGAAAAAATGGCCACACCTCTTGGCATTAAAAGCCCTTCAAATAGGCCACCGATACCAACCTCTGGCACATCAGAGGCACGCGGGACAATGGACTACCCTGGGACCCAGTGGCCTGGGTGCTGTCCACTTGGCATGCATCCCTGCTGTAGACCCATCAAGGCCTTGGCCATGAGCAGCATGGAGGTTCACCTGGGGTCAAGCAGACACAGTGTTCCTCAAACTCCTCTGGATGCAGCACCCCCCACCCAAACAAGAAAACCCATCAGCACCACTCAGGGCACTGCTGGGGAGACAGGGGAGGGAGGAGGAAGTAAGGTGGCCACAGTGGCAGGCAGGCAGGGCACGTGGAGGTGACAGGTCTGTCTAACCTGCCAGGTGCCTCACTCTGGGCAGCATTTGCAGGGAGCCTGGTCCTCACAGGAAGGCGAGTCGCCAAAGCCCCGAAGCCCCAGAGTCTGCAGGTGGCTGCACTTGCTGCCACCTTCCTGAGGCCTGTTTTCAATCATCTGTGAAAGGGGAATCGTCACCTCACTGCGTATGTCCTCTGGTCCCTGGCACCTGTCAGGAGCTGCATTAGTGGGCACTGTTGTTACAAATGCCCTTGACCCCAGGAAGATGCCCCAGTGCTGAGCAAGCAACACCTCCAAGGTCCTTCTGGTGTGAGCTGAAAAGGAGCAGCCTGGGCACAGGAGACCCCACTGGTGGGTCCTGGGGACACCAGCAAGGAGCAAGGTAGACAGGGGACCCAGGCAAGGGACCAACCTGACGAGGCAATTTCCAGGCTGTGGCAGAGGAACAGTTCTCTGTCTCACATGCTTGTCCGACTATTTTTTGAGACAATGAGAAGAAACTGTCCCCAGAAGGCACGCCCTGGCCTGACCTGGGGCTGAGCCAGGCCTGGGAACAGCTCCCACTCCCTTCCTTTCCATGAGGCAGATGAAGACCCCCTCTGGCCAGGGGCGCACATGCCGGGCGGGTCCTGCCTCTGCAGAGCGAGTTGATGAGACCCACAGAGATGCCCTGCCTGCTGCTGCACGTAGGGCTGATCCCATTACAAGAAAATAAAGTGGATAATTCAGGCTGATGAAATCGTCACAAGAGCGTGGCCAGGCAGAGGTGGACACTGAGACCCGACTCAGAACCCATCAGGGTCATTGTCCACTACCAATGTTTGGGAGGAGGAGGGACAAAAATCAAAAGAAAGGTGGACAAAAATCCAGCTCAGGAAGTTATCTGCGGCACGCCTTGCCATTTACTCTCCTCTCCACCCTGTCCAGCCTCACCAGGACAATTCCAGGAACCATGAACGTCCTGAGGTCACAGTCGTGGTGTGCTGTCTGGCTCTCCCATGCCTCACCTTGCTCTGCCCATCTCCTGTCTCTGCTGTTCCTAGAAGGACCACGGAGGCTGAGCCTCTGGCCCCCAGGACTGTTCCACATCACCCCAAATCCAGAAAACTCTGATGCCAATTATACTACGCCTGGGGTTGCCACTATGTAGCTGGGGTCCCAGGAATGTGGAGCCATGTGTGGGGTGGCAGAGGAAATGGGGTGAGCTCCCCCACAACAGCAGGTGTTTGCACCCAGTCTCCAGTTGGCCCCGGCAGGAGGACGCCCCACCACCTCAGGCCTGGCTCAGGAGGCTGGCTCAGGAGTCTGGCTCAGGAGGCTGGATTAGGAGGCTGGATCAGGAGGGTCGTTTCATCTTGAGGGGCTGGTAAGCTCTGCTGGGTTCCCATTCCCGCCCCACGCAATATGCACACAGAAAGGGCTCCATCCATCTCACATCTTTGGGACCCATTTCACTGCTCAGAACCTGAACAAGGACCTCACCTCACTGTGGACACCAAGCCTCTCCACATCACCTTGCACTGTTCTCCTGAATGAGGCATGGCCGTCCTAACACCAACAAGGGGCGTGAATCTTCCAAGGACCTCCATCTTCCCGACAGCAGGTGGAGGAGTCCAGAGAATGGACAGAGGAAGGGAGAGAAGCGCCATCTCAAAGGCCGAGAGCACTCGGGGAGCTCATGGGGTGTTGCAGGTTTTCTTTTCCTGGCACTGGGGTTGAACCCAGGGGGGCTCCCCCACTGATTCACACCCCCAATCCTTTTGAGTTTTATCTAGAGAGAGGGTCTCACTCAGTTGCTTAGGATCTCACTAAATTGCTGAGGCTGGCTTTGAACTTGCAATCCTCCTGCCTCAGTCTCCTGAGTCACTGGGGTCACAGGTGTGCATTGCAGGGACCTGGAGGGACACATGAGGGCAGGCAGAGTCCTGGCAACTGGAGAGCAGAAAATTTATCTGCACCAAGAAGTAGTCTGGTCACTCACTGACACCATGTTCACATCCTGAAGTTCCCTGGGGAGCCTGGGGAGCCCCAACAGGAGCAGGTGCCTGCTGAGGCACAGACCTCTCTGCAGCAGCACCAAGTGATGCACCCCAGCACCCAGACGAGTCTGCAGGTGTCCTGAGAGCACTCAGGACAGGAACCCTCCAGGGACTGCCATGTGGCTCTGGGAGCCACTAGTGGGTTCAGGAACCCACTAGAACTTAGGCCAGTACCACAGTGGTGGCTGGAACAGAAACCTGGAGAGCAGGCGTGGGGCAAGGCCAGTCGCACTGCCACCTCCCACGCTCCAGTTGGCACAGGTGTGGTTATCACCTTCCCTGGGCCGGAGGAGCCTGTAAGGAAGGGAAGGGCACCCACACGGGACCTGCAGGAAAGCCCGGAGCTGCCCGCCCAGGCGAAGGCCTGCTTACTCCTACTTCACAAGCCTGGGCACCATTTCCTGCTCCTGGTGCAGCGGAGCAGGTAGAGGGGTCAAAGGTGACAGGCAGTGGAAAATGCCAAGACGTGGTGACCGGCGCTGCCCTGAGACTGGGACACACGCTCCTCCACAAGGGTGAGGCTGCCACCAGTGCTGGATTTGCAACTGCTCAGCTCTGCCACGTGGCAGGACAGTGGCCAGCAGCAGGGTAATGAACAGCCATGGCTCTGTGCCAGGAAAACTCGATTTGTAGAAACAAGTGGTCGGCCATGAGCCTTAGGCTGCTGACCACTAAACCAGACACCCGGTATCAAGGTAACCGGGAAGCCCACAGCCCCATGGACACTGTACGGGGACAGACCTCAACATGCCCACCCACACACCTGTGCTGCAGCCTGGGCACTGTGTCCCTTGGCAGCAGGATGGGCACTGTGCACTTCAGGGGCATCCCCACTGAAAGGTCGCTGTTTTGGGCAGGGACGGAGGCCTAATGGTGGAAGGTGGCAAAGTCACTCCTGGGACAACCTGTTCTTCAGTGGTGGGAGATGAGACAGAGTGTGACCACAGGGTTGTGTGCACCCAGGGCCAGGGCCACACACCTTGCCCCTGGCCAGGAGGCCTGCCCAGGATGCCTGCCAATGGAGGCCATGTACGGCTGTCAGCGTGAGGGGAGCCAGGCAGCAGGGAGGGCACCTCCTAGAGCCCACAAGGGTATGTGCACCTATGCCATCTGCTT
Source organism: Sciurus carolinensis (assembly GCF_902686445.1). NCBI lineage: Eukaryota > Metazoa > Chordata > Mammalia > Rodentia > Sciuridae > Sciurus > Sciurus carolinensis. The sequence goes on along the minus strand of NW_025920296.1, from coordinate 150,009 downwards.
CGGGCTACTCCCCAGTGCTGCCCAACTCACTTCCACCCTGGGTTCTGTCCTGCATAATTACAGTCTGACTCCTCTGGACTACCAAACTGCCAGCGACCCAAACAAAGTCAATGGCATCTGGCATGCGGCAGGTGCACAGTGATGAACATCTGTCAGCAGGAACCGATGGAGTTTCCAATGGTCATTCACCTGGCTTCTGTTCCTGGCCCTCTGAGGCCCAGGCCCTCAATACCAGACACAGGCGTGGGACATTGGAGGGGCACCTGCCAAGTGCCTGTGCCCTGCATGGGACACTAGGTACACTGCCTGGATCCTTGGGTCCCAGAGCCACCCATGGGGACATCACGGGAGGTCTCCTCTGAGGTTAGGTTGTGTCCGGTCTGTCAGCTGGTGAAGTTCCCTGGCTTCCCACTTTGCGCCTCTCTGAGTAAGTAACTGCATTGTGCCCTTGAACTTACTCTGCAGTGGAGCCAGAGCTGCCAGTCACTGGGAAGCTGCCAGGAGAACGACAGGAACGGTTGAGACGAAGACAGATGCAGAGGCAACTTCTGAAGGGCTCAGGCTTCTCGAGGCTTCTTCCAACAGCTGCCATTAGAAGGAGCACTCCAGACCCACTTTGAGTCCCCCACCCTATCACGCGAGCCCCAAACAGCCACCTGGCTCTACCCATGGCTGGGAAAATCTCACAGCCTCGCATCTTGGTGGCAAGAGCCAGGACTGAGGTGGCAGCTCAGAGGTGGCCACTTTTTCGGTCCCATGGGGTGCCGCCTGGGGTGCAGCTCCATAACTGGGAGACCTCGACCCCTAAGCTTCCAGAGAGTGCCGGCCTACTGTTGACCCAGCAATCAAGGACCACTGGAGGGAGGGCCCGGAGGCCCTACCGGGAGCTTGGGAGGCATCCAGCAGGCAGCGGTGATTCATGCCGCTGAGCCTGCCAACAGCAGCGTGCACAGGGCAGCCCACTCCAGCAGGGACCAGTGTTTTTTTTTTTGAAAGTCTGGGAAAGAAAACAACAATACAAAACCAGAGCTCAGGATGGCTGGTGCATTTCAAGGCTCCAGGAAGGCTGAGATGGATTTGGAGGATGGGCCATTTGTTGGGGGCCAGACCAACCGACAAGGGACTCGATTCAACTGCGCCAGGGGAAGAGGGGCCCAGCCTGGATGGTCTTGGCAGCTGAAAGATGGGCTCCTCTGCCCAAGCCTGTGGCCATCTGTGTCATGGGGCAAGGAAGTGGACCTGGGACCTCGGGGCAGCAGCAGGGGTGAGAGTAGCAGCAGGACAACCAGGGTGGAACCACCACTGTCCCCAGACCAGCCAGTTCCAGGGCACCATTTGCAGAGCTGTGGGGGAGGAAATGGCGGTGGCTCTGGGGGTCACTGAGTCCTGGTCGTGTGCTGTCCATGCCCATCAGTGCTGGTTGGCGACTCCCATTCCACAAGAGGAGAGAGAAGGAAGAGCCAATTCTTTCAGACCAGAGTCGGCAAACCGTGGCCACATCTGACCCACTGAACACTCTGAGTACATGAACTTTACTGGAGCCTCGTCTGTCTGTGGCTGCTTTGAGCTGTGGTGGCAGAGCTTCTGACCACCAAGCCCAGCACTCGCTCTCAGGTCCTGCAGGAACTATCTGCTGGCTCTACCTCACCTCTTCCCTGCCCACACCTGGCACCCACCCTGCCTGCCCACACACTGGTCCTGACCTGCACCCCTGTAAACTGGCGTCTCTGCCTCCTCACCCCCTTGGTGATGTGCTCTCCTTCATCAGGGGCTCATGGGGCAAAGAGGAGAGGTGGTGCTTAGGGAAGCCCATGGCGAGCCTCCTTAGGCCTCTCGGCCCTGCCCTCCCAGGGTGCCATTTACCTGAGGGTCTTAATGAGCATGTGGCTGGGGCTGAGCCTGACACTGCCCGCAGCACTCCCCAGCTGGCTTTTCTCCACAGTGAAGGGGAGAGGGACACCACCCTGGCCTTGCCCTGTGAGTGGCCAGGAAGGGCTCGGAAGGAGGGGCCTTCTCCTGGCCACGCTCACACACCTGCCCTGGGGAAAGGCCCTCCAGGAAACTGCTGTTCAGAGAGACTGATGCAGCCTGTGGCCAAGTGAAAAAAAACAAAAGCCAGGCGCCAGAAAGTCATCAAGGGGTGAGTGGGGGCAGGGCCGACTCAGGAGGGGGCTCGACCACTGTATGAGGATGCGCTCATGCCTGTGTGCAGCACTGAGGGCCACGACCACACGCCACCCTCTTGCCACCTTGGGCCCTGGCCTGGGCATGGTGTTGTAAGAGGTCACCTCCCGTCCTACCAGTGCTCTGCCCTCCTGCCAGAGCTCGCTCAGTCCAGAGTAGGGCAGGGCGCGGCAGACCTCGGGGCACTCCTGGGCTGAGCACCAGGGCACAGACTGGGGACCTTATGTGTGGCATCTTGGCATTTCTCAGATGTCACCCACAGTAGTGGCCTACACACACCGTGTGGGACCTCACCCTGCCCTGCTCTCCGTGCACCCTGGGGTCACCTGCTGGGAAGCAACCTGTGCCCAAATGTCCCCTCAGGCTCTGGTACTGGAGAACCCAGTCAGAGGGCATTCAGCACTTGCTCCATGCCCCAGCTGCTATGGCACTAGGTCACCACTTCTGAGAAAACCCACCTATCTTACAGCGTTTTTAAAGAGGAAAAGGCCAAACTGAAGCCCCAAACACTGCCACTTCCACCAGGGTCGGAGGGCTAGTTTGTTTCTTCCTCCTATGGGAGCACAGCGAGAGGTCGGGGTCCTGCCTGATCCGAGAACCACAGGCCCCAGAACCACTGCCTGCCCTTCTTCCTTAGGATGCCAGGGGGCCCAGGCCACACCCAGCACACCTGCCAGGAGCCCTGCCTGGCCTAAGTTTTCTGGCATGGATCCTGAGCCTTCACTCCCACCCACAACGGCATTTGCCGGACACCCTTCTCCCCTGGGAAGGGTGACATGGCAACACCCACAGGGTGCCTTGGAATAACTGAATGCTCTGTCATGGGAAGGGAGGAAGAGTGTCGTGTGGCCTGATGTCCCCACCTCCAGAAAAAAATGATTATGCTCCTGTGGCCAGAGGAGTCCCCAGTCAGGGACGGGGAAGAGCGAGCCCCAGGTGGGAAAGCGTGCCTCGACGACTCTGGGAGGGAAACAGGTGGATCAGAGAAGCTGCAGGGACATCCACTGGGAACCCGGCCTTCATCTGGCCACCAGGTCCTTTCCTTGAAGGGACAGCCTGAGAGAGCCTGTGGCTGGCACCCCCCACCCCAGCCCTGCATGGAGGAAGACAGATGGGAGGCAAAATGTTGTGCCCACCACTCAAATGGTTCAGGGTGGTATGGGTGGGGAAGGGAGCCCTGGCCACGACCCTGGAGCTCTAGGTGAGAGGCGGCAGCTTCTCCGGTCTGGGGAGAACCTGTGTCCCCCACCAGGCACTGCAGCCCCACCGTGCCAGCTCCCAGGGGTGTCTGGAAGGGCTCCTTGGAAGGCCCACTGTCCTGTGCGGTACCATGTGTGGTCACACTACCTGCTGGGAGGTTTGTGGCTGGCATTTCCTGTGTCACTCCAAGCGGCTGGGCCCTCCCACTCGAGCACCCATCTCAGAACCCTCCAGGCCCCGACTGGCCTGGCACAGACTCCCGGTGGCCTCTGTCCTCTGGGAGCCACATCTCATATCCACTGGGGCTCTCCCATCTCAGGGAACAGAGCTGGCAGGTGGCAGGAGCAGCCAGCGAGAGCCTCCTCCAGAGGCCCCCAGGACACGCCCGGCTCTCCACGCCCACCTGATGTTCAGAGTTCCCATCTGAAACCTGGCCCTGGGCCCTGACCTGGAGCAGGTGGCTGACCCTGAAGGTCCTAGCCACTCCACGGGGGTGCAGAATGGGCAGACAGCAGAACACCCCAATTCCTGCTAACTCTGTTCTGGCAGCACTCTTCCTCCTCAGAGGTAAAGACCTGGCACCTTCTAAAGGAGCTCCAGGTGCATCTAGAAAGAGTCTCAGGATGAAGGTCTATAGTGGCTGATCAGCATCCCAGGGACGAGAAGGCACTGGGGCTGGGAACTACGGAAGCAGTGGGGAAGGGAGGTCTGATGCTGGGTGGGTGCCAGGAGCATGTTGGGGTACCTGGACCCCTCAGGACTCTGGCCAGGTCCCCAACCCTCTGACAGTCTCAGGAGAAGCACGTGCCTACTGTCAAATGCAGCTCCTGGCAGAACCTCAGACACCCCCACCTCCCCAGAGACACCCTGGGACCACACTAAGGGTCCCAACATGGGGGTCCAAGACCCACCGCGCTCTTGCCTGAGACTCCTGGGGGACCACACACCATACAAAAGCAGCACCCTTCGTCACTGGGCAGGGAGTCAGATGGAACATGAAGTCCTTGAAAAACATTAAGCCTAAACATTTTTTTGGAAAAGGAAAAAGAAAATGGGGGGGGGAGGGGGAAGAAGTGTGAGCAAGAACTTTGTGGGTAAGAAATGCCAAAGGCGAGGCATCCTCGCTAAAGAAGATGCTGCCCAGAAACCCAGAGACCTCAAGGAGGCACCAAGGCTGCTGAAGCAACCCACAGTGGCAGGATGTGATCAAACGACCCTGGTGTTCTAGACCGAGTGAGCCTAGAAGGGAGTGGCCAGCCCTGGTGTGAAGCAGGACAGGGTGACTGTCCAGCTCAGGCAGTGCCCCCAGGAGAGTGGGCCACACAGGGCGGGGAGCCGGCCAGGCCTAACCAGCTGAGCTGCCACAGGAGAGGGAGCAGAAGGCTCCCTCAGAACCTGGTCCCCGTGTCTGTGGGGTCCATGCCACCACCTCACTATCCAGGGCTCACCTGGGCAAAGCCACACCTCTTGGTTCTCCCAACAGATACACAAGGCAGGTGCAAGTTTGCCCAAGGTCAAGATCAGGAGTGTGGCAGAGCCACCCTCCAAACAGCCTGCCTGGTCCTGAACTCAAGTCCTCAACCACAAAGTGCTGAGTGGGGCTGGCGGGCATCAGCGCTCCCACTTCATCCCTGAGGAGATAAAGCACATCCAGGTCGATAAGAGACAGGGCCATGCCCGACAGGGCTGAGCTGTCTGGTCTGAGTCTCTGCCCTTCCCAGGGCACCATCCTGCTGTCTACAGGTCAGATGTGGGAAGCCGTGTGTCACCCACTCTGGGTGGCTCTGTTCCAGCCGGGTCCTGAGCACACCTGGCCAGTGCTTACAAAAGCCGCTATTCCAGAACTCTCCCTCCTCTCCCTTGCACAGGGAGAACCCAAGTCCACACCAGGTGGAGTAAGACACGGGAATGGAGCGAGCCCCGCGGAGGTTCTCCAGGTGGGTATGAGCTCTTGGACACACGTGAGTTCGGAGAGAACACAGAGCAACCATGGAGCACGGCCTGGGCACGGGCAGGCCTGGGGTCGCTGCCATGATGGACACTGGAAGCCATTGCACAGCAGGGAGGCTGACTCCGTGTGAGGTTGTGGAGGCTCTGGTCTGCAACTGCGTGGACCCATTGTGAGGTGGACAGAGCCAGTCATCCCATAGGGAGGCAGACCAGAGAGACCAGGGTCCCACGGTCCCCTTGGAGGGCACACCCCCCCACAGCCTAAGACCTCCCACAAGGACCTGCCTCTTAGAGTTCCTGTCACCTCACCACGCCATGGCCTGGGGACCAGGTCTTAACACAGGGACCTTTGGGGACACATCAGATCCGAGCCACAGCACTCATTTTTATTGCACACCTACTAGGTGCTGGCACGGTTCTGGGTTGTGGTGGTGAAGAGGACAGAGAGGTCACCGCTCTCAGTGGAACCTGCAGCCTGGTGTTTTGCATCGACAGCTCACGGTTTCATAGGCACTGTGTGTTTGCCTGTGTTTGTCCACAGACATGCACATGCTACACACGTGTGCACACAGGGATTTGTCTCTCCTGGGGTTGTCTGCGAAGAGGGTCCAGTTCTCAATAAGTGTGATTCTGACCCTGTCCCCTCTCCAGCCCCCAGAACACCTGGCATGTTTTTGGTTGTCAGGACTTGGTAAGAGGTGCTAGTGACATTTGGGGAACAGATACCAGGGCTATTGCACCATATCCTACCACATGAAGAACAGTTCTGCAACCAGGTTCCACTGGGCCCACGTGGGCACCGAGACCTCATCACCCAGCACGCCGGCAGCAGGTCTCTTCCGACTGGAAGAATGAACTCAATGAAGTGCTTTAAAAAGGACCGTAACGGTGCATAACCGGAGACATGCTCGACCTTGAAGGCCCCACAGGCCAGACGGGAGGACTGCAGTCATGACACACATGCACTATGAGGGTTCATAACCTACTGAATAAAATATCCTGAATCCACACTGAGAAATAAGAAAACAAATGCTGTGCACATGTGCGTATACGTGTGCCAGGCCACAGGTGTGTGGCATGGGAACGGCCCCTCCCAGGAGCAGAGCAGTGGCTCAGAAGTGAGGGGGACCATGGAACAACCATTGCCCACAGCAGCCAGCCTGGTGATGTGGGATTTGTGCAAGAACCACCAGCAGATGCTCACACTGAGGAAGTGGCCCAGGTAGGCAGGGAGGTCTCCAGAGTCTCAAAGTGCCCTCTGAGAGGGTCTCTAATGGCAAAATGAGGGACAGCAACTTAGTGGAGAAACCTACCTTGCATGGCTCATGGGAAGATGGAAGATGACACCATCAGCAGCTGGCAAGCCAGCGTGTGGCCCAAGAGTCACCACCTGCCGAGACCAGACTGTGGATGAGAGAGCGGCCAGCACTTCTCGAGAGCATCAGGGTCACCATGCACACAGAAATACCAGCTGAGGTTTCCAGTACGCAAGGGCACTGCACAGACAGGAGGAGATGCCTTGTAGAATTCGCCTCTTGTTTTCTAAAGAAGACATTTTCTGGATAATGGGCAAAATTCTGAGGAAGGTCTGCAGGTGAGATGGTAATACTGGATTGAAATTGCTGGGTTCTCACGATGGAGCTGTGGGTTGAAAAAAGTCTTTTTTTTTTTTTAATTCTTCAATAGTTAGGGGTGAAGAAGCTCCAACTTTACCCCCACATAGCAGGTCTTGGCTCCATGGTTCAGAAGAACCCAGCATGTGTGTGCAAAAACCCAGAACATGAAGACAGGCACATTCAGGGCCAGATATGGCTTCTTAGTTTTCTTTGCAACTTTTCTCTTTTGGGAGGTTTTAAAAAATATTTACCACCAAATGTTCTGTCACCCACCCCTGGCTCTGCCATTTGAACCAGGGACAGACCTTGGCACATTCAGGTAGGCACAGAGTCCTTCAGGAGTTTTAAAAAAAATAAAAAGCATCTCATAAAGAGCTGCACTGAGGCCTCGCTGTCCCCAACACCTCACTGTCCCCAACACCTATGGCTCAGAGCAGAACACCAGGGCCTCCATGGGCAGTTCCCCAAGCGTCGGCACATTTGCTTGTTTTGTCAAAGATCTGTCCTTGTCTCAGGCCAGGCACAACCTCCACGCTCCTCTGATGGAGGCCCAGGGCCATCTGAGAGGTCCCATGGGGTGGCTTTGACCCCGGCTCCTGAGGCGAGGGACTCTGGTGTGCTCCTCTGCTTCTTTGTCGATGTGTCTGCTCATCCACTCAGCAAATGCTTCCTGGGTGCCTACCATGTGTGCCTACTATGTGCCAAGCTCTGGTCTAGGGGTGTAGGGAACAGAAATGGGAAGCAGAGCCTCTTCTGCAGGGAGGCTCACAGGGGAGGAGCCGGGTCCTCAGACTCTTCTTCAGGGTCAGCAGGAGGTCAGTGCAGTGTGCAGTTTCCCGCAGTGGGAGGCTGATGGTGCTATCTCATGTGGTGGCCTCACTGTGGAGGGGACATGGGAAGAGACCATGAAGCCTGGGAAGGAGGGTTCAGGACGGTATCTGTATCAGGAAAAGATGGTTCCAGGCACAGGGAGGAGGTGACTCAGGTGCACTGGTGGCCAGGAGGCCAGGTGGCTTGGGTGTCCTTAATGATCAGAGTGGAGAGGAACGAGTGTCATACAGGGACACAAAGCCCTAAGGACAAAGGTGACTGGCATGGGAACATGTAGGGTTTTGGGAAGAAAGCCTGTTTTCTCAGAGAATTCTGACTCCACACTCAAAAAGAAGGGAGTGTTCACCCAGACCCAACCACGAATGGCGCTGGGCCACTCTGCTTAGGTATGGCCAGCAGTGACAATGGCTTTATGGTTTTAAATGGCTGGGGAGAATCCTAAGAATAACATTTCATGACACAGAAAATGACAGAACATTCCATTACATGCTGAAAATAAAGACTGACTGGAATAGCCCGGGCCACTTGTTCACCTCTGTCTCCAGTTCTGCTCAGCAGGACAGACAGACCATTCCACCTACAAAGTGGGTTCCTCACACCTGCCCTACAGGGAGTGGCACCTCATCCTCAGCTGCAAAAGCGAACACATGGTCAGCTGTGTGCAGAGTGCTTAAGGACGCCAACTACAGGGGCTATAATTTAGCTGATCTGGGTGACACCTGGACCCCAAGTTTTAAAAGTCCCTGAGGCCATCTGGATCTGCAGCCAGGCTGCAAGGGAGGCTGGGGGCCTGGTGGGGCACACAGAAGGCTACTGCACTGAGTTTTGGGGTCAGGGCCTTTACCATTACGCTGGGTGCCTTCTGTAAAACCTTAACAATTAAAGAAGTTTGTTTGAAATGACATTATATAATCAGTCTGTTCAATGACATGACAAGTAGCATCCTGAAGCAGCAGCACTGTGTCAGTCCAAGCATATCTGCCTCTGCTGTGCATCACTAGACTGTAGCCCAAACCCAGCCAGCTTTTAAACCTTGATCTACCTCGTCCTGTCCCAGTAACTGCCAAGATTTTCAGCATGCACATGGGTTTAAGTTCTTCCAGGTATGATACTGTCATGATTTCCTCCTACTGACACCTCATCTTTGCAAAGGTCCCTCATGTGCACAGGGTTCTCAAGCGATGCATACAGAGTGGGCACACAGGCATCAACGCCCCATCGACCAGATAAGGAAACTGAGGTCCCGGAGGACCCGCGACCAGCAGGGACTCCACCTTCCAGGGATGGATACCCAGGCCACTCTGGTAAGAGAGAGGACGGGGAATCCAGAATTGCTGCAGGAGGGGGAGAGCAGAGCCCATGAGTGGAACATGACCCAGAGGGACCAAGGTCCCAGAGGCCAAGCTGTAAGGTTATTTAAAGAATGTAGTTCTCCAGGTTCTCGGAACGGAACTGGCCCGCCAGTGAGAGCCTGTCTGAACAGAGCACGCTCCGAGTCCCGGAGCCCCTGCAGTGCAGTGTATTCCTGCAAAGAACCAGTGGAGAGGCTCGATCTGCAGTCAGCCTCAGGGATAAGGTCAGGGCAGCCAGAGACCTCTTCAGGCGGCTCTGCCCACTCCGGCTGCGGGCTCTCTTCACGGGGCGATCCAAGATGGCGGCCTAGAGGGAGACTGCACCCCCGGTCGCTCCAGAACCCAGGAGTTAAGAAGGGGAGGCATTGAGAGACTCGGACTGAAGTGGAGCCACGGGTGAGTCTGCCCACTGGGTAAAGCTCGGCCCGGGTGGCAGGCCCAGATAGAGGTGGCTTATCGGAGCCGGGCAGGGCAGCTAGAGTCATCCACAGGCAGTCCTGCGCACTCCGGCGGTGGGCCCCGCCCACACAGCCAGCTTCTCCAGGTTCTCGGAACGGAACTGGCCCGCTAGTGAGAGCCTGTCTGAACAGAGCACGCTCCGAGTCCCGGAGCCCCTGCAGTGCAGTGTACTCCTGCAAAGAACCAGCGGAGAGCCTCGATCTGCAGTCAGCCTCAGGGATAAGGACAGGGCAGCAGGAGACCTCTTCAGGCGGCACTGCCCACTCCGGCTGCGGGCTCTCTTCACGGGGCGATCCAAGATGGCGGCCTAGAGGGAGACTGCACCCCCGGTCGCTCCAGAACCCAGGAGTTAAGAAGGGGAGGCATTGAGAGACTTGGACTGAAGTGGAGCCACGGGTGAGTCTGCCCACTGGGTAAAGCTCAGCCCGGGTGGCAGGCCCAGATAGAGGTGGCTTATCGGAGCCGGGCAGGGCAGCTAGAGTCATCCACAGGCAGTCCTGCGCACTCCGGCGGTGGGCCCCGCCCACACAGCCAGCTTCTCCAGGTTCTCGGAACGGAACTGGCCCGCTAGTGAGAGCCTGTCTGAACAGAGCACGCTCCGAGTCCCGGAGCTGCTGCAGTGCAGTGTACTCCTGCAAAGAACCAGCGGAGAGCCTCGATCTGCAATCAGCCTCAGGGATAAGGACAGGGCAGCCGGAGACCTCTTCAGGCGGCTCTGCCCACTCCGGCTGCGGGCTCTCTTCACGGGGCGATCCAAGATGGCGGCCTAGAGGGAGACTGCACCCCCGGTCGCTCCAGAACCCAGGAGTTAAGAAGGGGAGGCATTGAGAGACTCGGACTGAAGTGGAGCCACGGGTGAGTCTGCCCACTGGGTAAAGCTCAGCCCGGGTGGCAGGCCCAGATAGAGGTGGCTTAGCAGAGCCGGGCAGGGCAGCTTGAGTCTTCCCAAGGTAGTCTTCCACACTCCGGCAGTGGGCTCTTCCCACACGGCCAGCTGCACGGTGCAGGCCCACAGTGAGAGCATTTCCGCACAGAGCCAGTTCCAAAACGTGGAACCAGTAGGGGGCTAGGGGCAGTATTCTTCGAATGAGCTGCTTTATCAGACTCCTCCAAGACATCAGGCTACTGAAGGCTGGGAGATGATACACTGGAAATCTACTGGGACACTATAAGCCAATAGTGGAAAACTGCAATATCTCAGGGTCCCACTGACAACTGACCATTATGAGAAAACAAGGGAAGAAAATGTCCCAAACAAACCTAGATACTACATCAATAAAACCCAATGACAGCAGAGCAGAAGAAATGTCAGAAAGGGAGTTCAGAATGTACGTAATTAAAACGATCAGGGAAGCTAATGAGGAGATGAAAGAGCAAATGCAGGCATTGAAGGAGGAGATGAAAGAGCAAATGCAGGCATTAAATGATCGCACCAATCAACAGTTAAAAGACCAAATACGGGAAGCAAGAGATCATTTCAATAAAGAGTTAGAGATACTGAAAAAAAACCAAACTGAAATCCTTGAAATGAAGGAAACAATAAACCAAGTTAAAAACTCCATAGAAAGCATAACCAATAGGATAGAACACCTGGAAGACAGAACCTCAGACATTGAAGACAAAATATTTAACCTTGAAAACAAAGTGGAACAAACAGAGAAGATGGTAAGAAATCATGAACAGAATCTCCAAGAACTATGGGATATCATGAAAAGGCCAAATTTGAGAATTATTGGGATTGAGGAAGGCTTAGAGAAACAAACCAAAGGAATGAACAATCTATTCAATGAAATAATAACAGAAAATTTCCCAAATCTGAAGAACGAAATGGAAAACCAAGTACAAGAGGCTTATAGAACTCCAAACATACAAAATTACAACAGACCCACACCAAGGCACATTATTATGAAAATACCTAACATACAAAATAAAGACAGAATTTTAAAGGCCGCGAGAGAAAAGAATCAAATTACATTCAGAGGGAAACCAATAAGAATATCAGCAGATTTTTCAATCCAGACCCTAAAAGCTAGAAGGGCCTGGAACAACATATACCAAGCCCTGAAAGAAAATGGATGCCAACCAAGAATCTTATACCCAGCAAAACTTACCTTCAAATTTGACGATGAAATAAGATCCTTCCATGATAAACAAAAGCTAAAGGAATTTACAAAAAGAAAGCCAGCATTACAGAACATTCTCAGCAAAATATTCCATGAGGAAGAGATGAAAAACAACGATGCAAATCAGCAACAGGAGGCGCTAGCCTAAAGGAATAGCCAAATAAAGGAGAAACCAAATCATGTCAAAAACAAATATGAGTCAATTGACTGGGAATACAAATCATATCACAATAATAACCCTGAATGTTAATGGCCTGAATTCATCAATCAAAAGACACAGACTGGCAGATTGGATTAAAAAGAAAAATCCAACAATATGCTGCCTGCAAGAGACACATCTCATAGAAAGAGACACCCATAGACTAAAGGTGAAAGGATGGGGAAAAACATACCATGCACACGGACACAGCAAAAAAGCTGGAGTATCCATCCTCATCTCAGATAATGTGGACTTCAAACCAAAACTAGTCAGAAGGGATAAAGAAGGACATTACATGCTGCTTAAGGGAAGCATAAATCAGCAAGACATAACAATCATAAATATCTATGCCCCGAACATTGGCTCATCCACGTACGTCAAACAAATCCTTCTCAATTCCAGAAATCAAATAGACCACAACACAATAATACTAGGTGATTTTAACACACCTCTCTCAACACTGGATAGATCGTCCAAACAAAAATTGAATAAAGAAACTATAGATCTCAACAACACAATCAGCAATTTAGACTTAACGGACATATATAGAATATACCATCCAACAAAGAATGAATACACTTTCTTCTCAGCAGCACATGGATCCTTCTCTAAAATAGACCATATTTTATGCCACAAAGCTACTGTTAGTAAATACAAGAAGATAGAGATACTACCTTGTACTCTATCAGATCATAATGGATTGAAATTAGAAATAAATGACAGAATAAAAAACAGAAACTTCTCCAATACCTGGAGACTAAATAATACACTATTATATGATGAATGGATAACAGAAGACATCAGGAGGGAAATAAAAAAATTCTTAGAAGTAAACGAGAACAAAGACACATCATATCAAAATCTCTGGGACACTATGAAAGCAGTACTTAGAGGAAGATTTATTTCATGGGGTGCATTCAAAAAAAGAAGTAGAAATCAACAAATAAACGAGTTAACACTACAGCTCAAAGCACTAGAAAAAGAAGAGCAGACCAATACCAAAAGTAGTAGAAGACAGGAAATAGTTAAAATCAGAGCCGAAATCAACGAAATCGAAACAAAAGAAACAATCGGAAAAATTAATAAAATAAATAGTTGGTTCTTTGAAAAAATAAATAAAATTGATAAACCCTTAGCCACACTAACAAAGAGAAAGAGGGAGAAAACTCAAATTACTAAAATTCGGAATGAACAAGGAAACATCACAACAGACACGAGTGAAATACAAAACATAATTAGAAGCTATTTCGAAAATCTATACTCCAACAAAACAGAAAACCTTGAAGACATCAACAAATTTCTAGAGACATATGAACTACCTAAACTGAACGAGGAGGACATACACAACTTAAATAAACCAATTTCAAGCAATGAAATAGAAGAGGTCATCAAAAGCCTACCAACAAAGAAAAGTCCAGGACCAGATGGGTTCTCAGCCGAGTTCTATAAAACCTTTAAAGAAGAGCTCATTCCAATACTCCTCAAACTATTCCATGAAATAGAAGAGGAGGGAACCCTACCAAACTCGTTCTATGAAGCCAATATCACCCTGATACCTAAACCAGACAGAGACACATCAAGGAAAGAAAATTTCAGACCAATATCCTTAATGAACATCGATGCAAAAATTCTCAACAAAATTTTAGCAAATCGCATACAAATATATATTAAAAAGATAGTGCACCACGATCAAGTGGGTTTTATCCCAGGGATGCAAGGTTGGTTCAACATTCGGAAATCAATAAATGTCATTCACCATATCAACAGACTTAAAGTTAAGAATCACATGATTATTTCAATAGATGCAGAAAAAGCATTTGATAAAATACAGCATCCCTTCATGCTCAAAACACTAGAAAAAATTGGGGTAATGGGAACATTCCTAAACATTATAAAGGCCATCTACGCTAAGCCCATGGCTAATATCATTCTAAATGGTGAAAAACTGAAAGCGTTCCCCCTAAAAACTGGAACAAGGCAGGGATGCCCTCTTTCACCGCTTCTATTCAACATCGTCCTTGAGACTCTAGCCAGAGCAATCAGACAAACCAAAGAAATTAAAGGGATACGAATAGGAAAAGAAGAACTCAAACTATCCCTGTTCGCTGATGACATGATTATATATTTAGAGGAACCTGGAAATTCCACCAGAAAACTTTTAGAACTCATAAGTGAATTCAGTAAAGTAGCAGGTTACAAGATCAATGCTCATAAATCCAATGCATTTTTATACATAAGTGATGAATCTTCAGAAAGAGAAATTAGGAAAACTACTCCATTCACAATAGCATCGAAAAAAATAAAATACTTGGGAATCAATCTCACAAAAGAGGTGAAAGACCTCTACAATGAGAACTACAGAACACTAAAGAAAGAAATTCAAGAAACCTTAGAAGATGGAAAGATCTCCCATGTTCCTGGATAGGCAGAATTAATATCGTCAAAATGGCTATACTACCTAAAGTTCTATACAGATTCAATGCAATTCCAATTAAAATCCCAATGATGTACCTCGCAGAAATAGAGCAAGCAATTATGAAATTCATCTGGAAGAATAAAAAACCTAGAATAGCTAAAGCAATCCTCAGTAGCAAGAGCGAAGCAGGGGGTATTGCAATACCAGATCTTCAACTCTACTACAAAGCAATAGTAACAAAAACGGCATGGTATTGGTACCAAAATAGACAGGTAGATCAATGGTACAGAATAGAGGACATGGACACAAACCCAAATAAATACAATTTTCTCATACTAGACAAAGGTTCCAACAATATGCAATGGAGAAAAGATAGCCTCTTCAACAAATGGTGCTGGGAAAACTGGAAAACTATATGCAATAGAATGAAACTAAACCCCTATCTCTCACCCTACACAAAACTCAACTCAAAATGGATCAAGGACCTCGGAATCAGACCAGAGACCCTGCATCTTATAGAAGAAAATGTAGGTCCAAATCTTCAACTTGTTGGCTCAGGATCAGATTTCCTTAACAGGACTCCCATAGCACAAGAAATAAAAGCAAGAATAAACAACTGGGATAGATTCAAACTAAAAAGCTTTCTCTCAGCAAAGGAAACTATCAGAAATGTGAAGAGAGAGCCTACAGAGTGGGAGAATATCTTTGCCAACCATACCTCAGATAGAGCGCTAATTTCCAGAATCTATAAAGAACTCAAAAAACTCTACACGAAGAATACAAATAATCCAATCAACAAATGGGCTAAGGAAATGGACACTTCACAGAAGAAGATGTACAAGTAATCACCAGATATATGAAAAAATGTTCAACATCCCTAGTAATAAGGGAAATGCAAATCAAAACCACCCTAAGATTTCATCTCACCCCAATTAGAATGGCGATTATCAAGAATACAAGCAACAATAGGTGTTGGCGAGGATGTGGTGAAAAAGGAACACTCATACATTGCTGGTGGGGTTGCAAATTAGTGCAACCACTCTGGAAAGCAGTGTGGAGATTCCTCAGAAAGCTTGGAATGGAAACACCATTTGACCCAGCTATCCCACTCCTTGGCCTATACCCAAAGGACTTAAAATCAGCATACTACAGAGATACAGCCACATCAATGTTCATTGCTGCTCAATTCACCATAGCCAGATTGTGGAACCAACCTAGATGCCCTTCAGTTGATGAATGGATAAAGAAACTGTGGCATATTTATACAATGGAATATTACTCCGCAATGAAGAATGATAAAATTATGGCATTTGTAGGCAAATGGTCGAAATTGGAGAATATCATGCTAAGTGAGATAAGCCAATCTCAAAAAACTAAAGGACAAATGATCTCGCTGATAAGCGGATGAGGACATATAATGGGGGGTGGGAGGGGCTAGCATTAGGTTTAGGGTTAGGTTTAGAGTTAGGCTAAGGAGAGCAGTAAGAATGAAGGAAAGAAGGACTGTGTAGAGGGAAAAGAGGGGTGGGAGGGGTGGGAGGGGTGGGAGGGGTGGGGTGGAGGGGAAAAATATAATAAACATCATTACCCTATGTAAACGTAAAAAAAAATAAAAAAAAAAAAAAAAAAAAAAAAAAAAAAAGAATGTAGAGTCCTCAGCTGGACGTCTGAGCATGTGCCGGGGTGAATTCATGGTGCAGCACCTCATATTCTGCAGGGAAGGACGTCAGGCAGGGAATGTCACAGGGCACATGGTTCCATGGGTATGAAATATCCAGGATGGGTCCACCCAGAGAGATGGGCTGTGGGCTTGTGACTGGGAGGGTCAACATGCAGGGAGACTGTGGGAGACCCATGGGCACACCGTCTCCATTTGGGACAAAAAAAAAAAAAGAACATCTTGGAACTACTTGGAGGCAGTGACTATGAAGCCAGAATTGAGGACAGGCGGCTAGAGTAGCGTAGGGACTCCAGTCCAATGGAGGAAATGGAGGCCATCTGATCTGGGAAGTTGGAGGCCGCCCTGGGAGAATGGAATGTCAGTGTCTCCAGAGCCCTTTGACCACCAAGGCTACCTGCCTCCCCACTAAAGCCTGCAGGCAGGGAACTGCTAATTAACACCCCTGGGCCCCCACCTGCCTGGATCACTCCATTGGGCCTCCCCCTGCCCATCTGCTTCCCACCTTTTTGCCGTCTCACTGCCTGGGTCTGGTCACTAGGCAGGAAGGAGAGAGATAAGGGGGAGAGCAGGAGAACAAGGGAACTTCAGTCTATAAAAGAAATCCTGGCCTCTCACTTCTGGGGAAACCAGAACACCAACCACGGGCCCTTCTCCCTCCCGGGAGGAGTCTGCCACATTCCTACCTTTAAATAAAGCCTGCTCAGGGGCTGGGGAGATAGCTCATTTGGTAGAGTGCTTACCTTATAAGCACCAGGCCCTGGGTTCGATCCCCAGCACCCCCCAAAAAAATAAAAATAAAAAAAAAATAAAGCCTGCTCTGTACACCTGCTTCGGCTGCTGCTCTAACGTTCATGCTTAACACCTGAGGAAGCAGAGCTCGTCACTGATAACAGGCAGAATCAGTTACACATCACAGCATCACCTAAGCCACTTACTTAACTGTTACTTGAAAATGGCAAGTGGTGAATTCTGTATCGCGTGGACTTGACCTTACACACACACACATGTGTCCCTGTCTGTACATGTATGAGGAAATGCCTCCTTCATCCATCTGCTGGTGCACATCTTCACCTCCAGACCTCCTCGGCCATCACAGTCTCTGACACACAGAAGCCCCTCAGCGAAAGTTTGAATTGGATTGTAGAATTAGGATTAGATCATTTATAGAATCCATTCCGGGTCTGATATTTCCTATTATCTGTGGTGTAGGTGAGCAGGGAGAACCCATTGCTCTGAATTTAGGATGTGCAAGACGTCAGCCTGCGGCTGTGGTCTAATTCACAGGACAGCCACCATTGGTAAAGGTCCCCATGATTTATTAAGCCCAC
The DNA here is from genome assembly GCF_902686445.1 of Sciurus carolinensis. Lineage (NCBI taxonomy): Eukaryota > Metazoa > Chordata > Mammalia > Rodentia > Sciuridae > Sciurus > Sciurus carolinensis. Next base: position 132,670 of record NW_025920296.1, on the reverse strand, counting down.
TATCCCGTGGGAGGACCACTCATTCATCACAGCTGCCCGGGTAGATTCATTTCCCCTTGAGGCTGGAAAACGGTACTTAGAGGGTACACAGCCTATTTTAGAGTCTAGGAACTTATATTTCTCTCACGCCACAATATCCCCTGGCTTATAAACAGAGACACTGTAAAGGGCTATGGGAAATAATATTCCTAAAAGACAGCTCCCCAAGAGAGCGGAGAGACCCTGTGGCTCGGGAGGAGGGAGGGGAAACTGGCCAGACATGACACCTCTCCCAGCAAACCCCTCCTGGTGACAATGGGCCCTGCACCCTGACCTTGCCCAGGGGAATCATTCCTGACGGAAGCACAGCAGGTACCAAGGGGCAAGACTCGAGGACTCTTCCCTGGGACCTGGACTCTCGTCTCCCCAGACAACGCTGAGTTTCAAACTTTGTACAACCACCCTCCTGAATTAAAGTCGTAACCTGTTCAACGAGCCCCTTCCAGTCAAAACTGCATGGCACAGCTCCCCATGATTACATCACTGTCCCCTAAGAAACCAAAATCCCCCTGTAAGGGACGCCATTTTCCCATCTGGAAAGTGGACCCGAGTGGCGTCCGGGTCTGTGAAGGAACAAAGGCTTCTCTGGATCCTTCCAGGTCTGCCTCCTGTCCTTTTGTGCTTACACGGTCTGCTTGGACTTTGCTGTCTGAATAACAGCCGTGTCTGTATGGGCCATTTCGGGCTTGGCAGAAAGGTAGAGAGAAGGGCCACAGCAGCTGCTTCATCCAAACTCAAATAACTACTGACCTGACACAACTAAGATTTATTTTTCAAGAAACTAAACAAAATAAAAAGATGAATTGGCAGCTGTCATCCCAGCTGCTCAGGAGACTGAGGCAGAGGGATCCCAAGTTTGAAGCCAGCCTCCACAACTTGCCAAGATCCTATCTCAAAATAGGATGAAAAGGACAGGGGACATAAAAGGACAAGGGACATGTCTCTGTGGGACAGCACTCCTGGGTTCCATCCCCAGTACCACATGCAAAGCAGAACTTCTCACTCAGATCTGAGGTGACCCGGGAGCCCTCACGTAACATGCAGCTCCTTGGCTGGCCAGCTGACCCACAGACCCAGGACTGTCCCAGGGAGCATGGAGCAGCCGTACCCCAGAACTGCCCCCAGGACATGGACCGTGTTGCTCTCCAGTGGTGGAAACGGAAGACTGATAGAAAACGGACCAGTCTGCTGTGAGAAGCAAGCACCAGAGGCCATGTTGCTCCCGCAAAAGTAAAATCAGTGGCTGACCTGCTGTCTTGGCTGTTGCTTTTTCACCTGACCAATGGCGCTGGCGCTAGTGATCTGTGGTCAACATTCTGGAGCATCCATGGCTAACTCACCCAGGAGGATGTTGCCGGGGCCTCCTGGGAGTTGTCCTCGCAAGGGTGGCCATTCCACCTCCTCTTTCCTGTGGACTGGCTGTTCGGTGTGTCAAGGCAGGAGGGGAGTCTTGGGTTTTTCTCACTGTGAATATGATGACTGTTTTCCAAGGGCCCAGATAGTCAAAAAGAGAATAGCTGCAATTACAACATCATCAGCCAGACGTGGCCAAAAAAGACAAAAGAAGAGAGAGAGGAAAAGAAAACAAAGCATGAGGGGTATTTTAAGAGAAGGATGGGTCCCTGTGGCAGCTTAGGGAGGCACGGGAACAGCAACGAGCAGCCCGTAGGCTGAGCGGGAGGAGACCCATGGGGTCTTCTCGTTGGATCTCAAGTCCTTCTGCCACCTAGAGGATGCGGGCACGCACCTGGAACAGCGCCCACTGAATAGTCCTGGCACACATAGGAGCCACACCCCAGCCTGCACCAGGAAACCGAGCAAGCTGCTTCCGCTATTTCTGACTTAGCTATCCACATGGCCTTTGAGCAAAGAAGAAATGAAATCCTGATCAGAGGGACATGGGCAACTGTGCAGCTGGTCCTGTGCTCGGCTAGACTTGGACAAACTCCACTCAATCCACACATTCTTACTGAAGAAGATAAGTCTGCGTTGTCTGCTGATGTCCTGCACATTTCTTGTGCACAAGGGTGAAGAGGAGTAGGATGTGCCCACCTAGGACCTGGGGGTTCTCGGCATGCCCAGTGTAGGCCAGCCTTCACTTCGTCAATGCCTGTCAGAGCACCGTGTAAGTCTCTTCTTTGTCAAAATCTTCATAGAAACCATGGGAGAGACTTCTCTTGGACTCATGTGATATACGTGTGGGACAAGGCGTGTCCTCTCCCCGGGAACTGTGCCAAGGAACCACCAGGATGGAAACCTGTGCCCGGCAGCCCCAGGCCAGGAAGTGTGCACAGATGCACAGGAGTCCCTCGGTGTCACCGCTAAGTCGTGACCACAGATTTTACAGGAAAAGAAAAGAGATTCATCTTTGAAGACACTTCGGAACTCAAGAGACTGTCACCCCAGAAGGGTAACCGAGCTCAATGACTTCTCAGTTCCATTCAAAACCTCCCTTATTCAGAATCCCACTTTGACTTTGCAAGTTCATGTTACCCCCATGACTTTGAAGACTTTAAGTCATTTTCTCTGAGATAAGACGTTTCTTGCGTGAGGATAGCCAAAGTGTGTGTTTTTAAATGGTGGGATATTTTAGAGGAAAGTAACCAGCATGAGGAGTTTATGGGTGCAAATGGTCCCGTGGACCAGAGTTGTTCTAGAAAAGGCAGCAAAATGGTGAGCATGTATGGCGAGCTGAAGGGAAATCCCGACAGGGCTGTGGCAGCTACAGGTAGTGAGGAAAGCTTCGGGGACTCCAAGTCAGTCACTGTTCCTGAGGGGATTTGCAGTGTGACAAGTGACCGCTTGGTCCAGGAACCACTGTAACGTGGTCAGAGCAGAGCTGAAGGTCAGGTGACTTCTACTTTGCCTGTATTTAGTTTCAAAACTGCATAAAGGATAAAAAGGATCCACTGAGACCTCTGACCAGTCTGAGAGCCAGCAGGTACTGTGGGACAGGGAGGCCCACCCTCATGCCCCTGGCGCAACGATCGGCCTGCCCAGGCTCTTGCTTGCTGTTTGGTTTGGGGTGGAGCATGTGGTCCAGCCCATCAGCTGGAACCACGGTAACTGAAGATTAAACAGAGCTCAGCCATGACAGGGATCAGGGTTGAACCCGCAGGTGCACCAGCTTCAAGAGAAATGGTCGGTTCAGCAGAAAGGCACTGCCTTCCATCGCCCAGCCCGAGACTCACTTTTGCATGCAGAAGACCTTTTGGTTACTATTTCAGAACCAGCCAAGGTCAGCCCCAGTCTTGATGCCTCAGGACGAGGGCCTTGGTCCGTCTGTCCGGCCACAGCTCTGAGGCACCCTTTCCTTTTGGCTCGGAGCAGCACCTCTGAGGACTGCTGCTCTGAGGCTGTGCTGGTGCCTTTGCCAGATACAGGCCACTCTGCAGCAGACGCCAGCTGCAGCTCAGCCAGCGCGACAGAGCGGAGTCTGGATGTGGTGCCCCTGCTCAGCCAGGGCAGCTGCAGGGTCCTGCCAGGTCATTCCTCCATGGCACGCTCTCCTTCCACACCACCCACGGCACACAGAGCCGTCTGCAGGAGCTCCTGCTGTGTGGGGCGGTTGTCTGAGTGGGGTCGTCCTTGGGCCCATTCTGTCTGGCTCTCCATGTCCTGGGCATGTGGTAGAACAGCATTTCCAAGACCACTTGAAATTAAGTGCAGCCATGAGATTTGCCTGGGCCTAAGACAGGAGCACAAAGATGGCCGGGCATACTGACCCACCCGGGGGTCACTCAGCTCCAGAGGAGCTGCTACCAAGGCCTGGTCCTATGTCCTGCAGCAGAACCCGCAGGGCAGTGTCCTCGGGCAGGAGCCCCGGGGGCACCTAGTTCAAGGCAGGAATAAGTGCCGTGTGGCTTTATATACCTGCAGTTTGGGAATTAGAGACTCACCAGGACATAGCACCGTCTTGACTGTAACCGTGTTGTCCATGAGGGGTGCGAAATTCGAGAATCCCAACGCCAGGTCTCAGAAACGACCTTGGGAACCGGGAGTCCTCAGGTTACAGTCCCTGTGAACGGGAGCTCTTTTCCACATCGCACATTGTCACAGGGGGTGACGGCACCGGAGGACCACAGCACTGAGCGCAGAACCTTCCTGCAAACCCTGGGTTCCCATCCGCATTTTTACAGCATCCAGACACCTTCACTGCCCCTCAAACCCCATCACACTCATCCTCACACCCGAGCAGGCAGGGTTGGAGTCTGTGGACCCGCATGTCACGAGGAGTTGGGAACCAGGAAAGGCCGAGACGTTGGACCGCATGGACCCACAGTGGCTGCCTTGCCAGGCAGAGGCCCCTGCATCTAGTTTTGCTTTCATTGATGTCACTTTACCTTTGCTTTTTGTCCAAAGATTCGTTGCCAAGACCAGCGCGAGGGCTTTTCCTCTGAGCTTTCTCCTTGGAGTTTTAGTTGTTCGGATCTTTCCTTTAAGCCTTTGATCCTCTCCTGTTGTCATGCAGCACACGCCTCCACATTAATTCTTTAGCTGTGGCAATTCAGTTTACCAGAATCATCTATTGAGGAGCATCTCCTTCCCCCCAGGTGCTCTTGGCACAGGAGACCCTCCCTCACACCTGTGAGGTTGTCAATTACCCAAAAGACCACAGGCGGGTGCCAGGGACAAGGCAGAGGAAGACAACTCTGACCCACTGCTGGGGGCAACGCAGACTAACAGTGTCCTTATAGAAAACAGTGCAGAGATGCCGCAGAGAACCGAGACAGAACCATCACGCCACCCAGCCGTCCCTCTGCTGCACATATCTGCAGGAGAGAGGAAATAGGCATGTCGGAGGGGCAACCGCCCCCTGCGTTCACTGCAGCTCTGTTGACGACAGCCAAGGTGTGGAAATGAGTTAAGCACCATCAGCAGATGGGAGGAGAGAAAACTGTTTACATATATATTTATACACACAGATGTATGTATATATAATGAATGTTAAATATGCACATGCATGTACGTATGAGTGTGCATATGCATATGTGTGTATATATATAATATGCAAGAGATACATATGTATACATGCATATGTGTGTGTGTGTGTGTGTGTATGGAATTTAGCCCTAAAAAGGAAGGGAGTTCTGCCACATGGAGGACATTAGGTAAGTGAAGTAAGCCAACCATGGAAAGACAATACTGTTGAGTAACTTAAAAGTAAAATTTGTAAAGGTCACCTCAGAAGCAGAGAGTGGAACATCAGTGTCCTGGGCTTGGGGAGGGATGGAGCACAGTGAGAAGATGCTGGTTGAAGGGACCATCTTCAGGTATGAGACCAATGAGGTCTGGGGACCTGGTTGACAGAGTGGGTGACGCTGGGTGTTCTGAACCAGGCAATGGCAGTGGTCATTGCACAGCGTGGGTGTGTACCGAGTCACCAACCTGCAAGCCTTGGTTTTTTCAGTACTTCAACTAAACAGAGCAAGTTCCTGGGTTTCTCCCAACCTTCTCTGAGTGTGTGAGCTGTGTTGTCAAGGCAAAGCTCACTGCAAATAGATTAAATCCAAGTATCTCCATCAAGAGCCTGTCACAGCCCAGTTAGGAGGGTCACTGCTAAAAATCAGTTCAAACGTGGCATTTGGAAAAACTCAGGAGCAGATGTGAGGCAGAGGAGGAGGCCAGAGCATCGTAGGTTGATGGACGCCAGTGGGAACCCAGTCCAGGGAGAGTGGAAATGAAGTCAGTGTGGCCGTGCCCCAGAGTCCACTGGGCCGTCCCCAGTTGCTGAGATGAAGAAAGACTTTAATTTTCTCTGAAAGTGATTCCAGGAGCTCTGTGGGAAGATGAGAAGGGAAACAGGAGAAGGAGGCTTCTGCTCCACAATGGCATCTGTCACAAACCCCACCTCCAGACTCAGAGCTGAGCGTGTACTGTGTGCAGACACAGTGCAGGTACTCACAGAGCATGTGGCTGTGTGTCTCCTCGCACGACCCGTGTCCAACACACACGCCTGGGCCTTCCACCCAGAGTGCAAGGTCCCAGCACTGAGGTGAACGTTTCTGCTGTCCCCAATTAGCTAGCATGCCTTTTGCTTTGTTGGTATCTAATGATATTTCTGGACTCAGATTTCAAACACAGAAAGAAAGAAACCAATTCATTTAACCTGGGTCAGTGCTTCTATCTACCTCCAGGTCATGACCAAGTAGAGATCCCTGTCCAACAATAACAAAAGAACAATTTGCAACAAGGCACAATGTCTATCAGTGTCAGGCAGGTGAAATGCATGTTCTAGGGTAAAAATCACATACCTCCCCCTTTATACTCAAATTCACAATAAGGGAACTATTACATGTCCTGAAAGCAATAGAGCATATTAAGATATTCCAACCTGTGCTCGTTTTTGCAAATTAATTGCACATCTTATCAAAGCATGCAGATAAGAATGCATTTTTACTTCAAAATCTCGTTCAAAATGTGCTTTACTCTGTTTTTTGGCTTTTATATCCTGAGAGGTTTTATACTTATCTGTTGATCTTGACTTTTTGCAATTCTTCTGCTTATGAATCCTTATAGGAATTTTGCTATTTGAATAATAGCTGAATCATTTCCTAAGGACTATTCCACAGGTTGTGGTGTTGGAATGCTCAAATAGTTGAGAGTGACTCTCAATGGCTCTCCCTGATTGGACAGGGTCCTGGGGCAGCTGCCCTCTCCTTGCTCTGTGCAGCCAGGCTCAGTCAGGAGAGAGAGTCTGAAACCAGACAAATGAGGTTTTCTTTTTTACGTGCCAGGTATTTTTCTACTTTTTCAGGAGCAGGACCAATGTGAGCACATGCATCTACCCAGGTCCCCAGTGAAATAATTACTTGTCTTACAAGTGAGGAAAATCACTGAACTGCCAGTGGCAAGTTAACCATCCTTGTTTGTAAGAAGCAGAGCCCCTGCTGAGAAAGTGCGGACAGCATCACAGAAAGTGAGGAGCAGAGATGGGCGGACAATTCTCACATCTACCCTCCCCCAGTGGGGGGTGACAATACCTAATTGTAGCCAGGATTGTGGAAGTATTTGCCCCTGATCCAATGCAAAGTCAAACTTCAACTTCCCTTTAGCCCCACTAGAGAAAAACACTTGCAAGTGCCCAAGTTTATCAAATTGCCTGTCTTGAATATGTGCACTGATTTGGATTGACCCACAGGAAACTTGATAAACGGCATGAAGGAGAGAAACATGGCAGAGGATGCACTGAGACTGCTGTTCTACCCTCCTGCCCGGTGGTGGTGGGTTCAGGAAAAGAACTGTCACGGAAGTCGGGCTGAACAGAGTGCTTGCCTGGACTCGCAATTGTAGTCAGGAGAAGAAAAAATGCAAGATCCCGTAGCAACCAGAAAAGCACACCAGAAATCTTCTTCCTTTTGCCTTAAGCCAGTTTGAATGGGGCTTTTAGATCTGTATACTTAGAAGGGAATCAGCTAGGGTAGCCATGGGAGAGACCCACTGTCCAGGCTCGCTTTGGAAGGACAGGGCATGAGCAGGGAGCAGCTGTCCAGGGGTGGGGGCGTGTTTCTAGGGGTGCTGCTTCTTTAGCAAGTCCATAGCTGAGGAGGAAGTGTGGTAGACACACCCAGGCCGGACAGCCATGACACCACACAGACGAACAGTGTGGCCAAGCCCTCCTGACCGTGTGGTCTACCATGTGGCTGGCCCCCATGGGGAGAAGCCCCATCTGAAGCCAAAGGCTGAGACCTGACCCCTACTTCAGGGGAGCCACCAGAGGGAGGAGTCTCTTCCCACCACCGGGGCCTTGTACAGCCTGGCCCTTCCCCCCACCCCAGGTCAGTGACTGAGCATTAAGCACAGTGACCAGTCCATGTAAGTGGATTTGCTACACCTGTTTTGGCAAAAGTCCTGGCTGACTATTTTCTCATTTGCAAATGAACCAGGGGAGGGTCACAAAACCGGAATGGCTCATGATAAAATCCAGCAACGTAAGGAAGTGGGGAGCAGTCGGCCCCAGGATGAAGAGGAAGTCCATACTTTCAAAAATGAAGTTTTACTAAAAGAACAATCTATAAATTTCAGACCTCACTTGCCTTGGGCACACAAACAAGGCCGGCCTTCTGGCAGAACCGAGAGAGCTGTAACTCTGCGTGCTGAAGCCACCATCTACATTTGCTGTAAGTTTTGCCTCTGGCTGTCACCTGTCTCTGCAGATGAATGGTCTGAGGTGGGGAAACCTGGGGAAAGCAGAAAGGATGGACACAGCAAGTTGAGCCTCCATCTCATCTCTGTTTCCCACCTCTATCAATTAGGCAGTGAGCAGAGATGGACGGAACCGCTCAACAGTCCAATCCAAAGTGCTGGTCCAGCGCTTTGCTAACTTCTTCTTCCTCCAGCAAAGGGCTTCCTGCAAGCCCACATGAACTCTCTCCACTGATTCTCCCAACTCTGAGGCATTCAGTAACTTTTTAGCACAAGTATATCCCATAAAATATCTGAGACACACTTACATTAAAAACATTGACATTACTTTTCTGAACTTGAGTTACCTGTCCTGCACTCTGAACTCTGGCAGAGCGGGGTGTGTCCTGGGACTGATAGAGGAATCCATTGCTCAGAAACAGACTGTTTACACGTTAGGAGCCCTAACAACATAACCAGGAGGAAGAGAGTGAGATGGGAGGCCCCAGGATTTTTGCAGCAATGATTGTTTAGCAACATCACTAGGAAAAGATTCCAGGTAGAGGAAGTCAGTCTGTGGTCCAGAGAGCAATCATGTTTCTTCTCTTGAATTGTTCCTCTTATTCCAGGGAGGAAACAGAAAATAATTCTTTTCTTTATGGTGGCTGGTGCCAAAGGAAAATCCATGCCATAACTGGCCTCACCATCTAATACCAATTGCAAAGAGAGATTTATTTATTAATATTTTCATAAATATTTAAGATGATGTATCTAACTGCCAAGTGGGACCCCTAAAGGAACACCCAGGACTTCCAAGCTAACTCTTAGGGTACCCCAGGGAGAGGTGCTTTGTGTTCTCATAATTAAGGAAATTAAACAAACATTCGAAATGAGCTTCAAAATCAGACCAAGACATGAATAATTCACCAGGAGATGACGGGTGGCAGAGGGGAGCTGATCGGACTGCCTGCTGCCTGCACATACACACCTGCTTCTTCTCCTGCCTCTCTTCTTTACAGCAGTCGCTGCAAAGCCCCGCACAGCCTTGGACCCTCTTTGTCATGGTCGAAATCTTAAAAACACACCATGGTCTAACTGCTTTGACCTCATCCAAAGAAGGAGCAAGTTCAAGGGCCATAAGGCAGGGAAGACGGCATCTTTCCTGGCTAGATCCCCAGTGGGTTTGAATGACTTGGGTGCCCTGACCCCAGGATGAGAAGACTGGGCCTAAGTGAGCCCAAGACAGCCTGCAGAGTGCCGCGTCCTAGCCTGGCCCATGGGCTTTCCAGGAACCAGCATCGTGAGAGAACAGTAGCACCATCCCAGTTGGTTAGGTAGGGCACCGAGGAGGAAGAGACCAACAGGAGTGACAGCCACTTCCAGGGAACCCAGAGAAGGTGTGGGTTCCCCATGTGGAAATGGTATAGGACAGGACATGGAGGTGGGCATCTCAGCCAAGTTCACATGGACACATCAAGAATAAGAAGGGCCAGGCATGGTGGTGCACGCAGAGAGGCTGAGGCAGGAGGATGGCAAGTTAAAGGCCAGCTTCAGCAATTTGGGGAGACCCTGTCTCAAAATTTAAAAAAGCTGGGGATGTTGCTCTGTGGTTAAGCACCATTGGGTTGCACCTCTGGTTCCAAATAAAGAAGGAAAGGCAACCTCCCTCCCTTCCCACTCCCCTGCTGCTGGGACATCACCAGACCTTGGAATGGAGAGAGGAAGCAGGAAGCTGAGCAGAAATCCTGCAAAGAGTACAACAGCCTCAAGCTTACTTGGTGTTATTTATCAAGCCCTTACTCTGCCAGGCTCTGTGCTAAGGAGTCAAAGACCGAGAACACAAAAATAAACAAGTCTCCATCCTCAGGGGACAGAGTAGCCGCCGGGTCGCATTCTGTGCATCTGGGGTTCTGATCCATGCATGGGGTGGGGGGAAGATCTCCTGAACCTGGCAGTGAACGCACGGAGGACTATGCCGTTCAGCCTGGGAGTCAGAGGAGGTGTCCCTGAGGGAGGAGTCCACGTGGATTGGGGTGATGAGGACTCAGCCAGGCACAGGGCTCGGTGGAGAAGGGAGAGGAGACTTCCAGGAGCCCTGAGGTCTAGCGGAGCTCTCTGCCGCCTGCCCTGGCTTCCTCCTCCCCCTCTGGGTATTGGATCTCCTCACCTAGGATATGGATGGTTGCAAGTAATTAAAAAAAAAAAAAAAAACCTGCCAACTGTGAGTTAAGTCACGGGGCAGTTATTCAAGTCTCGTGGAAAACCCATCAGTGGGAGATCTGGAGTTGGATCAATGATGGCCCTGGAAGGCCAGTCCATGTTCCCCAAGCCCATCGTCTGAGGGCACTGGCTTTGGCCTTCACGCCTGTAAATCCATGCCACCCACACACGCATGGTGTCTACGCAGGGCATCCAGAAAGATGGGAGGGCAAAGGCCAGGTCTCTCCTCCTGCAGTCCTCGCTCTCCTCGGAAAGACAATGTATCAAATCTAATAGGCAATACACTTACCCAAGAACATGACTGGTAAGGTTAACTGTTACAAAAAACAAAATTCAGACAAGAATTTGAGTCTATGCCATCGCTTTGTAAAATGGTTTAGTACTACCAGCCAAAGCTCTTATTGACTGAAATAAACCCAGGTATGTGCCACGATCCATCAACACCACCCCCAAATACACCCAACGGAATTCTGGGCATACTTTTCCCAAAATCCAGATTGTTTAAAACTGCAGTAGTTGTAACAACCAGAAACAGCTGAAATAGCCAGGGGTTGAGTAAATTAAACTGTATTACACATACACACACACACACAGACACACATTCATAATGCATAATAGACTATCCAATAATGAGAATACAAAATACAGTTAGCAATTAACAGACACAATGCTGAGCGAAGAAAAGCCAGAACCAAAAAAGCGCATGCTCACTCTGCCAACTCGTTAAGTAAAGTGCCAACACAGGCCAGGGCCTCTGCGGGGGTGGACGAAGGCAGAAGAAGAGAGGAGGAGAGGCTTCCGGGCCGGCCAGTTCTGCTTCTCTGAATGGTCATGAGTGCCGTGTGCTCAGTGGGACACTCGGCACGTGGGCAATAATGACTTCTCCAATGGTGTCCAAGGTTCCCACATCCCACCTGCACTCAGATCTTACCAGGACATCTCCTCTAGTACTCTAGTATTTCAGTTTCAGAGAATTTTGGATGCAAGTAGTGAAACCCAACTCAAAAAACTTTCAGCTGTCTTCATCCTCTTTTGTTTTCATTTGATTATTTGTGTTTACCACATAAACATAAAAATTATGCATATTAATGAAATGGGATAACATAATATCTGAATATATGTGTTCATTGTATAACGTTTAAATCAAGTTAGTCTTTTTTGTTTTGGATTTTGGTATTTTATTTTTGAATTTTGAAATATGTATAATTACATAATGAGATAACTTAAGGATGAAACCCAAGTCCAAATCAAGCTAATCTTATCTCTCTTCTCAGACATTTATCATTGTATTATAGTGAAAACTTTGAGAATAACTTGTTTTCATTGAATGATGCACTATGTATTATCCTGTCCAAGGAAAGGTCCTTCTATGCACTGGATGGAATGCATATTTTATTATTTAATCTCATTACATATGCATTTATTCCCATTTACTTTATCATGGTTGACATTTATATCTTCACTGAATCAGTCCCATAAATGTACATGAAGAAACATGAAAGAAAGAAAGAAAAAAAAAACCCTTCTACAACCTATTATCTCCTCTAAAAATGGCTTCTCTGCTTATTTTCCCAGCTATAATATTTCTGTTCTCTTTTGAATCCACTCTGAGCAGGCTCTGTCCCCACCAATTTTCTCAAGGAGCAATTAGCTTCTAAGGATTGAGTTCAGGGATCATTTCTCAGAAGTCATCTTAGCCTGTAAGCAACATTTGTCAAAATTGATTCTCCAAATTAAGAGAATACAGTCATCTAGTACAAAATGTTTCTATGAAGACCCCTTGTGACACAGACATTTATGTTCAGGTATTCCTACACTAGATCATAATATGCCCCTTCTAAATTCCTTTTTGATGTCCATCTATGTTATGACAAAATTTTGAGTAATTATATTCTATTGCGTAAGATATCTGTGCCCTGGTAAACTCACCTGATTCAAAAGAAATCCTCCCTTCCCCACAGAGTAAACAATAAACTAATCACAATGAACTATAATCTGGATAATTTGGTGCAGACCCTTCCATTAGTTGTGCAGGGTGTTAGAGATTACCAAATGCTTATTGTTCATGTTTTCTCTTCAAGAACAGATAGACTAAAACATTTCTCAGCTTTCTCTTGCAATTGTTTTGGCTCTAGGTGACTGATTTCTAGTCATTCTTATGTGAGAGTAAGTTTATAAAACCCTTCAGGACTAGGCACAACTACCCCTACCTAATAGGATCTATACCTAATAGGCTATATCTTGCCTTCTGTGGGCTATAGACGGTGTTCATTTAAGAAGATGGCATCACATAAGACAGGGAACTCTTGACATAGTACATTTCTTGGAGAGTCATGCAACATGTACTGAAATGTGACTAAAGAGATAAATGTTGTGTTAACACACAAAAATTTGCAGGTTAATTCAGAAAACAAATATATAGCTCCAACTCATCTGCCTCCAGATGTTGATACATATCTAACTGCCATCTCAAATAGGGCTCTTGGGATTCTAATTAGCAATTATAAATTAAGATTACCAAAACTTAATTCTTGAGTTTTCTTTTCTCAAAACATAAGTTGTATTGACACTGCTCTCGTACTTTCTATGGGAGTAGGTGTACTGAACTACTCCCGTAGTTCAGAACAAAAATCGTGAGTGAACTTTAAGTCTTTTCTTGTTCTATATCCTATATCCTGTTATCAAATTATTACACTAAAACTTATATATCCCTAATCTAAACACTTTTTGTTAGGACACTAACCATATGATCTCTTACATAGAACCCACAATGTGCTTCTAATAGATCTGTTTGTTTTGAATACATCATACTTTTGCCCTAACATCTGTAGTGAATTTTCTTATATTTCATACAAACACCCATGGCAAAGCCTAAAGGTCTTTGCTCGATTTAGTACTAATTTGATAAAGAAAATTGGGGTAATCATTGGAAAATATTTTGGAATAAATAAAATAGTTTTTGTTTTTACCAGGTGGCAGATATTGTCTTAAGAGTAAAGACTAGAAGGAACAACTTGCATATGATGTTATAGTTCTAAAACTATATTCACATCATAATGATATATTTTATGAAGATTATTTTGTCAGTTGATCAGTGAAATAAGTTGAAGTAGCTGAGACTGATGATGAGAAAAAAAGTTAGCTATCAATTGGAGGAATCTAGCTAGGAAATTTTGGAGCTTTTGTGTTTTACAGGAGACAATCAATATGAGACTTAATAAAGAAGGAAAATCACCAGAATTTTCTGATTTTTGTTAAACATAGTATTTTGGAAAATAAAAAGAATCGGACTACAAAAATTAACACTACCAGCTTTGGGATTTAGTGACTCAAGTCATTGTTGATATGCAGAGATAATATTCTCATTTATATATTACCAAAGATCATTTTAACTTAGATTGTGAAATCAACCCAGAAATTTAATTGCTGCCCATAATATAAATCATTAGTAGCAGCAAATAGAAGCTAGCAACATGTACATTCTGAAAAACATTTTACACATTGAAACTAATTTTTCTTCTTATTTCTCTAATTACATTAAGGAACAGTTCAATATACAAAAAAAAATTAGACAAACATCATCAAGTCCATGATTCTAATAAGAATTGGAGTGTTGTTTTGTCTATAGCTTTTAAATTAAAAACCTAATATCTTTTCATATACAGCTAAGTACAGTTGCTAGGTATAATTGACCATAGGGATAACTAACTTGCAGCATAAACACACACACACACACACACACTCTCACACGCACATATTCACAAAGTAACTTTTCTCATCAATCTTTATGCCTGGAAATTACTTCTGGAAGATACAAATTGAGTTTCTGTTGTGTGACTGAAAATGAGGAGACAGGAGGATCTTCTGAGTAACTCAGTGACTCTGTCCTTAAATAAAATTTTAAAAAAGGACTGGTGATGTGTCTCAGTGATTAAACATCCCTGGGTTCAATTCTCCGTACCAAAAATATATGAGTGTGCACGCATGTGTGTGTGTGTGTGTGTTCCAAATACAAAGTACCACCATGAGATTGAAACTTTAATTCACATTGTATGAAGTTAAGTCATATTTTTGTTACCATGAGTTTTTTAATATACATTAAATAATTCATATCTTCATTCACTAGTTACCTCCTACCTGATTTTCTCAACTGATAATAACAGGACCTCATTGATATTTCAGCCTATATCATGGATTTATTTAAGAAATAAAGAGATGGAGGCAAAAACAGTTTTTTTTTACTCCTATGACATGTATTTGCTGCAAGAATCAGAATTAAAATAAGTTTAACAATTTCAGGTCAATTATATGGCAGACTATCTTGATTTTGAAAGGAAATTAATATAATTAAGAAAAATAATACTATTAATAATTATACCGATACTAATAAAAATTTGTGATATTTTTATTTTAATACTTTGAAAACTGCCTGACAAATACTCGTCTAACTGGATTATATTTTTTATGACAATCCTCAGAACATTCCTAGGAGACAATATTTTTACATGTGAAACAGAATTTTTAATTCACCTATTAAAGGATAAATAACTTGTCAATGGTGGAACTAGATTTCAAATTAAAGTATATCAGTTTTCTTAATTTATTATATTTCTAATATTATGTTGTTATGAAGAATTAAATACTTTGGTCATTGTGACAATTGATATAAATGATCTTAATATTTGCCTGCAAAATACACCAAAGAGTGTTCTGTTTTTAATTGTTTAAAAAATTGAAGCAAGCTGGAATATTGTCTCTTGTGATAATGCGTGGCATAGCTCTGATCTCCTACAGGATTTGCTTCACTAAGTACAACAATGACCAGACTCACTCCTAGACATCCTAATTCAATTTGCTGATAGTGAGGCATAGGCATTGGGATCTGTGTGTGTGTGTGTGTGTGTGTGTGTGTGTGTGTGTGTGTGCATGCACATGTGTGTCAGAGAGAGGTCTCACATGTAGGTAGAATTACAAATCAATGATTCAGAGGTTGAATTTAAATATTTATTATAGTGCTTTTGTTCTAATAAGATAAAAGCATCGGATATACAAGTTATAATATACATAATGGGAGTAGAAATGGTGATTTGTGTGCTAACATGAATATTATGTTTATAAGAAATTCCTGCATATTTTTCCCAAGGTAGTTGTACTTTTTTACATTTCTATCAGCAATGCGAGAAAAAACTTGCTCTCTATAAAAAATTGTTGGTTGGTCATGGTGGTAAATACCTGCAATCCCAGCAGTTTGGGAGGCTAATTCAGGAGGATCATAAGTTAAGGTCAACCTCAACAATTTAGCAAGGCCCTAAGAAACTTAGTAAGACCCTCTGTCAAAAATAAATAAATAAATAAATAAATAAATAAATAAATAAATAAAGACTGGGGACATGGGTCAGTGGTCAATCCTCAGTACAGAAAAAAAAATGTTCACTATCTTGCCAAAAATAAGTATTCTCGGTTTACTTAATGTATTCTATGTATATTGTTATATTATTGTAATTTAATTTGCATTTTGGTGATGATTAAAGTTAATGAACATATTTTTAGGTGCTTATAAGGTTATTTTTATATTTTTAGTGAAGTGACTGTTCGAAACATTTACCTACATTTTAAGTAAGTCCTATGACTATATATTTGTCAATGCATCATAATTATATATAATAGTGGAATTCATGTTACACATTTATACATGCATGTATCATAATTTGATTAATTTTATTCCCTAATTAAATAATTCCCTAATCAAATTCCATATTTTGATTAATTTTATCCCTTTTCTCTCTCCTCCATCTCCCATCTCCTTCTTCTACTCAATTGATTTCCCTTTTAGTTCTCAAAGTTGATCCATTATAGTTATACGTAGAAATGGGATTCATTGGGGCTGGGGAGATAGCTCAGTCGGTAGAGTGCTTGCTGTGCAAGCACTAAGGCCCTGGGTTCTATACACCAGCACCACAAAAAAAAAATAAAAAAATAAAAGAAATGGGATTCATTGAGATACAGTAAAATGTGGTTGGTTTCAATACCCACTGCATTCCTTTCCTCTCCCTGTCTGAATCTCCTTTCCCCATTTTATTATTCTCCCTTCCATTCTCATGAGATCCCCCTTTGTTCCTTTTTCCTTTCTAGCTTCTCCACATAAAATAAACATTTGAACCTTGGCTTTTTGAGAATTGCATATTTCACTCCAGGTGATGTTCTCCAGTTTCTTTCATTTACCAGAAAATGACATAATTTCATTCTCCTTTTCATGACTGAGTAAAACTCCATTGTGCATGTGTGTTGTGCAACATTTTCTTTACTCATCTATTGACAGACACTTGGGCAGGTTCCATAACATGACTATTGTAAAATGTGTGCAATAATCATTGATATGCATGTAATCACTCTAGTATGCTGATTTTAGTTCCTTGAAATAAATACCCAGGAGAGGAATAGCTGTATCATATAATAGTTCCATTCCTAGTCTTTTAAGGAATCTCTTTACTGAATTCTGTAGTGGTTGTACTAATTTATAGTCCCATCGACACTGAAAACTTATTTGTTTTTCACTAAATCCTCACTAGAATTGATTATTTTTATTCTTAAAGGTTGCCATTCTAAATGGAGTGAGAGGAAATCTCAGTGCAGCTTGATTTGCATTTTCTTGATTGCTAAGGATATTGAAACTTCTTTCATATATTTGATCACACTCACTTTTGAGAAATGTCAATTTAGTGCATTTATTCATTTATTGATTGGGTTATTTGGGTTTTTTGAGATCATTGCATATTCTGAATATTGATCCTGTGTCAGAAGAGTAGCTGTCAGAATTTGCTCCCATTCTGTAAACTCACTCTTCATGTTCTAAATTGTTGTTGTCTAAATTGTTCTCTTGTTGTGCAGGAGCTTTTTAATTTGATGCCATTCAATTTATCAATTTTTGGTTGTATTACATGAGCTTTATGAGTCTTTTAAAGAAAGTTATTGTCTTTGTCTATATAGTGCAGTTTTGCCCTTGTTTCTTTTAAAAGTTGCAAATTTTCTTGTCTAATTTCTAGGTGTTCAGTCCACTTTGAATTCACTTCTATACAAGGTGAGAGATAGGAATTTACCTCAATTTTATAAAAGCTGTGCACAACAAACCCTAAGCCATCATCATATTGAATGAAGAAGAATCAAAAACATTTTCTCCAAAATTAGGAACAAGATGTGGATGTCCACTCTCACCACTTCTATTTAATATGACTCTTTTTAAATTCTAGCCAGAGAAATCAAGCAAGAGAAGGAAATTAAAGTGATACAAACAGAAAAATAAGAAGTAAAATTTTATGCTTATTGATGACATGATTCCATGTTTAAAAGACCCAAAAACCTCCATCATAAGACTTTTAGAGCTGATAAAGCAAATTGTGACAAAGTAGCAGAGCACAAAATCAACATACTCAAAGCAATAATTAGCCTGATTAGAAAGAAATCAGGAAATTAATTTCATTCACAATGGTTAAAAAAACTAGAGGAATAAATCTGACTAAAGAGATGAAAGATCTTTATCAAAATAGATAGAGTACTGAAGAAATAAGTTGAAGAAGACATTATAAGATGGGTAAACCTTCCACATTTTGGGATAGACAGACTCAATATTGTTAAAATGGTTATGTGACCAAAAGCAATACACAAATTCAATGCTGTCCCCATCAAAGTACCACAGAATAAATATATTCTTGAGTCAGAAGTGTTGTATACATATTCTAATATAATTTATTTGTTACTTTATATGTAGTTTAATTATTTGCTCAATAGCAAAGAGCAGAAATGTTCATTGTCCAGTACAATAAATATATTTTTCATGAGCAAATGGCAGGGAAGTTTTGTGCCCATTATAGAAGATCTAAGATTCCTAGTCTTGGGGATTCTCTCTTACAATGAAAGCCAGTAGGGCACTGGTATCATCTCACCCTCTTTACATTCCCTAGTAGGAATTTGAACTTGAGAGTTTGGTTAAAAATGCTGGACTCAAACTTAAAAGCTTTTTCTCAGCAAAGCATACAATCAATAATGTGAAAAGAGAGCCTAGAGAGTGGGAGAAAATCTTTTCCACATGCACTTCAGATAGAGCACTTATCTCCAAAATTTATAAAGAACTTATAAAACTTTACACCAAAAATACAAAGAACACAATCAATAAATGGACCAAGGAACTGGACAGACACTTCACAGAAGAAGACATATAGGCGATTAATAAATATATGAAAAAGTTTTCAACATCTCTAGTAATTAGAGAAATGAAAATTAAAACAACTCTAAGATTTCATCTTACTCCAATTAGAATGGCTATTATCAAGAACACAAACAATAATAGATGTTGGCATGGATGTGGGGAAAATGGCACACTCATACATTCATGATGGAGTAGCAAATTGGTGCAGCACTCTGAAAAGCAGTGTGGAGGACCCTCAGAAAACTTGGAATGGATCCACCTTTTGACCCAGTTATCCCACTCCTTGTTTTATACCCAAAGGACTTAAAATTAGCATACTAGAGCAACACAGCCACATCAATGTTTATAGAAGTTCAGTGCACAATAACTAGATTGTGGAACCAACCTAGATGCCCTTCAACAGATGAATGGGTAAAGAAACTGTGGTATATATACACAGTGGAATATTATTCAGCCATAAAGAAGAATAAAATTATGGCATTTACAAGTAAATGGATGGAACTTGAGAATATCATGCTAGGTGAAATAAGCCAATCCCAAAAACCAAAGGCCAAATATTTTCCCTGATAAGAATGATATATAATGGGGGCTGGGGTGGTGGAGAGTGAGAGAAGAATGGAGTAACTTTAGATTAAGTAGAAGGAAATGAGAGGGAGAGGAGTATGAAAAATGATGGAATGAGACAGACATCACTATCCTATGTACATGTATGATTACATGAATGGTAGGACTCTACATCGCATATAACTGTAGAAGCGAAATGTGATGTACTCCATTTGTGTACAATGAATCAAAATGCAGTCTGTAAAAAATTTTAAAAAATAAATATTTAAAAAAAATGCTGATGTTCTGGCTACTGTTTTTTCCTTGAAGAAGAGATTTCCTCTTTTTTAGTGATCCAGGATCTCTTATAAACTATTAATGTTTGTGAAAGTATAGAAGGAACATGTTTTAGCTTGAAAACAAGTTAAAAGTTTCAAGCCATTTGCAATTTTTGGCAATTATTTATCTACATCCCTTTCTATGGTCTCTGAGACATTTCTAAAACTGTCAGAGTGAGAGAAAAATAAACAAAACTTCCTTCTTGGATTTTGGAAAGCTCTGGTACCATTAAAGGAATCTGATGCTGAAATAAATCTCATATTCATAGAGAAAGAGAAGAAAATTCTGTCAACGTTTACAAAGTCAAATGTGGATCTTGATGCTCACCTTCCTTTGTATTGACTAGGGCTGGAGAAAAAATTTACATTAATTTATAGAAAGTAAGTTTTAGTTTTGCATATGGAGATGTTTGGCAGCTCTATGTTAATAGTGAGGTAGATATTTTGATCACATTTTGTATCTTCTTTGAATGCTCACAAAGTTCAGTCATTATAGAGGAGGATCTTAATAATCTGGAAAACCAAATACCCAGTTCTATCAAGATATCAGCTTTTGCTCAGTCATGTTCTACTTGGTCATTAAGTTATAACTGACTGTGACAACTATGAGCATTCATGAATGCCCCATCTGTCAAATGTGCAGACCAGTGCTGATCTATCTACTCATAAGGTATTTTACATGAAGGAAAAAAAAAGAAACATTATTCAGTGGCAGGTTGGTCACATTGAGCCTGTTCAAAATTAAAGGAAAAGTAGTTTTTTTTTCTTTATTAGATAAGTCAATTATTCTTAATATGGATTTCTGTTGCTTGTTTCTGTTTTTCTTCTACATTTATATGTGGATTTGATGCCCTATCACCTGTTCTATTCACTGCTCTGCCCTGCTGTGGTCATTGCCACCAGACTAGTGGTACCAGGGAAGGGCAATGAGGGATTAGAAAATAAAGACTCACACAGAGATTTTGAAGAGAAAACTGGGATCAGGTAGAGTGCTGTTCTCTGATGGAGAAGCAGCTCTAAAGAGTCACGCCAGCAAGTTTTATTTTTATATGTCTCATTACCAGGTTAAAGACTGCAATCATTATTCTTTATACTAAAGAAAGTTATAGAACTAGAAACATCTATGCAGCTTTTCCACAGTTTCAATGTGTATTGTTAGGAGCTTTGTGTAGCCTGCAAGGAGGTCCATGGTTTAAAGTTATTGTTAAGTGGGCAGGCTCAGGAGTAGCAGAGCTGGTGAAACATTGTGATTGTCTAGCATGAGAATTCCTCTATCCCCAGGTGCTGTGTGCCTGAGATCAAGGTTGAAGGTGATAAGACTCTTCTCACAGAGCCTCCTTAGGCAGGGTGTTACCACAGCAACTGAGCATCCTGTACCCTTGCACAGAAACATTCCCAGGCACCAGGTGCACTAGAGCCATGAGGTCATCAGCAATCTCTGTCATTGCTCACCCATTCTCTGTCACCGCTCTCCACACTGTCCCTTATGAAATGTTGCTTTTGACTAAATAATAATTATATTATTATTAATAATAATTATTATTATAATTTTTATTATTATAATAATTATGTGGTACAAAGAGACAATGAAAAACACCCCATGTCAACTAATGGTCTTTGGTTTAGTCAGCTATTTCACTGTTGTGACCAATGAGACATAGCAAGAACAGAGGAGGAAAATTTATTTGGGGGCTCACAGTTTCAGAGGTGACGGTCTGTAGAAAGCTGGCTCCATTGCTCTGTGCCTGAAGCGAGGCAGAACACCAAGATGGAAGAGTGTGGCAGAGGAAAGGCACTCAGGACATGACACTTAGGAAGCAGAGACTAGTCCTGCTTACCAGGAACAAAATATATACTACAAAGACTCATCCCCAATGACACAGAAAAGTGGATCACAAGTTCAAGACTAGTCTCACCTGCTCATTTGTGTAATGATACTTTCACCATATAAAGTGGATATGATATCTCTCATGCTTTAATGTGAATAGAAGGAAGTATTTGAAATCTGACCATTACAGGAGTTGAACAAAATTAATTACAATAGGTTTTTGTCCTTATTCTCAGACTAAATTTTCATAGGTCTGGGGTAAAGTGTAAATATTTCTGTTTTCGTTGGCTTTTTCACTGCTGGGACTAAAAGGACCTGACCACAACAACTATAGGGGAGGAAAGGTTTATTTAGGGATTCATGGTTTCAAGGGTCTCAAACCTTAGCAGACTCTATTCCTTGGGGTTTAAGGTGAGGTGGGAAATCCTGATGGGAGAGTGTGGCAGAGGGAACCAGCTCACAAGGCAGACAGGCAGAGATGCCACTCACCAGACAATATATACCCCAAAGCCACACTCTCTAAAAACACCCCACCTGCCTCCAGCTATCACCCAGCTAATCCCATCAGGGATTAGATCACAGATTGGCTAAAGACTATAATCCATTAATTTCTCCTTTGAACCTTCTTGCATTATCTCAACCTTGAACTTTTGGGTGACACCTCACATTCAAAGCATAACAAATTATATTTCTAACATGTTTCCAGGTAATACCAATGCATTCACTGATATCACCTACTTTTCAATTAAATATTTAATGAATTATTTTATATACTTTAGCAGACCTCATCTTCTTTTCTTTGTTGTTGTTTTTTTTTTCCTAAATTCAACGTACTCCCTGTAGCTAATTCTTCAAGTTATTTTCATCTAGCTCATTTGCTCAAACTAGTGGTTTTAGGTATAAATCTCTTTATTTGTTATTCAGTTAGTTATGCAAATTCATGACACTCTCAGTTTATGCAGGCATTTTTAAATAATTCAAACTGACAACAAAATTAAGCATAAAAAATAAAGCAAAACTCATTTTGGAATTCATGTATATGTATCTGTGTGTGAATGTCCATTTTCACATATGGCCCTGATGTACTTTGTCATCTCTTCCATGAAACCTGAGCTTTGTGATTATTCTTCAAGTATGTATACTTGAAGTCAAAATGAAAAATCTAAGTTGGTCATTTCTATTTAATAGTTTACAAAGTCGATTAGGTGGCACTATGAGGAACTGAGTATTGATGAGAAATTAGAATTTGACCAATAGTTGTAAAATAAACTTTAAGGAGTTTCTTTAATTCATGCTTCCTTTTATAGATTTTGTTTACTTTTCAAGTTGAAACAAAACAACTGGTTGTGTGATGGGCTAGCAGATCTGGCTCCATGAGAATGCTATAGGCCAGACTCTAAAGGAAATGACTAAACAGACTCCATTTTGCTTTGAGAATCCATATTATGTAGGAAATAACTTTCTCCCATGGGAACACCCAGCCTCTGTATCCATCATCAGTTACTTAGCGTGACATGTTTAATAATATACAATGGCAACTCCTATGTAGTAAAAATTGCTCTCCTTTAACCTCTATTGCTCTTAACCAATATACCATGTAAACAGTAATTGTGTGGATGTTAGCAACCATTCTTTAGTTTGTACCTAGGTAAGGGTCAGTTTGACCCACCTCCCCCTCTGTCGATGATCTCATGATGTTAGTTTGTAATTTTGAATCATAGCAACAGACACTTATGATTGATGTGATTTTTGGTATAAGAACCCCTAGAACCCTGTGGTTGGGGCTGTTCTCCCAATAGCCATTTATTGGGCATCGTGTGAGACAGTCAGCCGGCCGGCTTAATAAAGACTCCCAAATTTAGACTTCTCAGTGGTGATCGGTCTGTTCTTAAGTTGCGCCCCATAACAGTTGAATTTGCTGATTAGAGCAAATATGTTATGACTAAAACATAAACTTTGACTCTGATCCACCAGTTGGGTCACTGTTACACAGAAAATTAGTTACATGTATTTATTCAGCTTCTTTTCTAAACTGTGGTAATAGAATTAAATAAGTATTAATAGTAAATATGTTTCAATGAGTGAATAATAAGTAAAATATTTAGGGGATGGCATGATAAACCTGGACCTGATCAGACAAGACATTTTAAAATATTTTCTCACAGGGTGCATTAGTGTTTGCCTGAAATTCCAACACTCGAGGCATAAAAAGGAAGATCACAAGTTCGAAGGCAGCCTCAGCAACTCAGTGGGACCCTGTCTCAAACTAAAATATAAAATATAAAATGGACTGAGGATATAACTCAGTTGTAAAATGTCCCTGGGTTCAATCCCCAGTACTTCCCTCCAAAAAAAAAACACATGTATATATGAAATATTCTGTGGATTTCACTATTTATATTCTGATCAAAAAGAGAACTGTAGAAATTTGTATATTCAGAAATTTAGAAAGTTACTTGCATGCCATGTTAGCTTGCAAATATATTTTACAACAAAGTTATAACCTGAAATGATAGTGTGTGATAAATTTATTCATCACATTTTCACATAATTTATTATGTTCTGAATTATATTTATATTATGAATCTCTTAAAAATTTAGAGTCTTGGAAAATTGAGACTGGATGCTCTTTTCACCCCACAGCTACATTCCTCTGATGCTGCCACCTACTTAAAAGGGACACAGTACTCCAGTTCATTATCTGTGATACACCTTATTTTTTCCTAGTATTATCTGAATTCTCTAGTTACCTGTATTCTGAAATCCTGCAATAAACGTGAAATGTTTTAGACTAGGTGTATTATGTATATAGCCTTGCCCTTCTCTGTAGAGGGACTAAAAGGCCCACAAGGTAATCTCTGCCCAAGGTCTCTGCCAGCATTTTGTAATTTTACACCTGGCTCCTGACTGCAGTGAAAATTCCCTCAAGAATCAGTTTTGTTCAGCAGAGAAGAACTTTCTCTTGGGAAAGAGAAAGGACACTTATGAAATTCAGAAAAAGAGAAGTTGGGAAAAAAATAATACCTGGTTAGATTATGGTTTGTTGTTTTAAAGTTTTGTGCTATAAAACAATATCTTGTAGTGATGAGAGTTCAAAACAGTGTTTGAGAGCCCAGATAGAAAAGCAAATTCCAGAAGGGAAATTCAAGCTCTACCACTTAAGAATTGTTGGGGACACGTTAATTAACCTTTTGTATCATGCATTTTTGCAAGAGGAAAACAAAGATGTGTTAGAATAATATCCTTACTCATAAGACAAATGCAAAGGTTAAATATGACCATAAATGTTGAAACTTCAAAACTGTGTTTATCCTGAGTTAAAGTGGTTCATGAATATGAGCACTTATCATTATTACTTTTAATTACTTATGAAAGCATATGGGACTATCTGTGAATAACCAGAACTGTATAAGTGCCTCAATAAAATGTTAGGGTAATACTGAATACGGTTTCTTCAAGCTTCTGTAATAATAATTTCGTAGATGCCTTTTCAGAAATTCAAAAATATAATAATTTTGGTCATTTTCCTATACATGATAATTTTAGCATTTTCTATTTTAATAATTATTAAAGGTATTATAATAAAATTTAAAATCATTAAGGAGCTACAAATATTAACTGTTTTATTTAAAAACTAGATATAAAATTTCTACATTTAATAAAAATCATATTTTAAAGTTTTATGATATTTACAAGAAATCCATCTGTAATATTGGACAACGTTTTACAAAATCATGTTTCATAATGCTGCGTTCACTTCAAAATGCGTACTTCCTTGGTAGTGTGCACATTATATGTATATATTTTTCTTTGTATACTTCTTTATATATTTTACTTTATTGACAATATTGATTATTTTTCATTTGTTTCCATTATCATATTAATTCATAAACTTTCTAGTTTGGTTGTTCATAATTATATCATTCTGTTTATTAACCTATGAGAATATATATAGTCACTTATTAACTACTATTATATATCCCTAGTTATAGTGTCTCCCATAATTTAACAAATAAACAAAAGTTTTAAAAATATAATCACTTAACCCCTAACTGATATCTAAGCACTTCTATTTTTTCAATAGCAATGCATTTCTTTTTTGTTTGTTTTTTTCATATATTTTGTGTACTACACTTATACATAATGGTGGGATTTGTTGTTACATGTTCATACATGAACACAATATAACAATACAATTTGGACAGTATTATTCCCCAGTCTTTCATCCTTCTTTTCCACCTCCCTCCCCCTGATCCCTTTCTTACTGTACTAACCCTTAAATTTTTATGAAATACCCTAAACTTTTTCTTTTTCTTCTTTAGCTCCATGAATGAGAGGAAAAATATATGACCCTTGGATCTCTGAGTTTGGTTTATTTAACTTATCATAATATTCTCTGGTTCTATCCATTTTCCTGCAAATGACATAATTTCATTTTTCTTTATAATTAATAAAACTCAATTGTACATGTGTCCCACATTTTCTTAATCCATTTATCCATTGATGGGCATGTAGACTGATTCGGTACTTTGGCTACTATGAATTGTGCTGCTATAAACATGGATATACATGTAATGCTATGGATTCTTAGGATAAATTCTTAGGATAAATACTAAAGAGTGATACAGCTGGGTTTTATGGTAGCTCCATTCCTAGTCTTTGCAGGAACTTCCATATGGTTTTCCAAAGGGGTTGTACTAATTTACAGTCCCATCCACAGTGTGAAAATGTTCCTTTTTCTCCACACTCTCTAGCATTTATTTTTGTTTCCATTCTTGATGACTGCTTTTCTGAATGGAGTGAAATGAAATCTCAGGGTAGTATGAATTTGCATTTCTGCAACTGCTTCATTAGCAGCATATTTATTTCAGTATATTCATTACACTCACTATCTAGTTTCTCATTTCAATTCTGTGTCTTAAGTATAAATATGACTTTTCACTTTTTATTGTAAAGAAAATAAAGAACATGAAATATGAAAGAAAAACCTAATGTATTGGTTAGCAATTAAACACTGTGTAAGATCAAATGGAAAAAGGAATATGATAATCAGTAAGGCAGCAATCTACATATCTCTTCCAAATCTCTTTCTTCAATCTATTCTTTAACTGCTTTGTATCCTATCTACACATTTCTTTCCTATGTATTTAAAATTAAAACTAAGGGGCTGGGGAGATAGCTCAGTTGGTAGAGTGCTTGCCTTGCAAGCACAAGGGCCTGGGTTCGATCCCCAGCACCCAAAAAAAAAAAAAAACCACAAACTAAAATTAAAACTATAGTTTGTTTTTGTTGTTAATAACAATTACAGTAAGGACAACTTTTTTTTTTTTGTACCAGGAATTGAAGCTAGGGGTGCTTAATCATCTAGCCACATCCCTGGGCCTTTTTATATTTATTTAGATATAGGGTCTCAATGAGTTGCTTGGGGCCTTACTAAATTGCTGAGGTTGTCCTTGAACTAGCAATCTTCCTGCCTCAGACTCCTGAGACTGCTGGGATTACAGACATGTGCCTCCATGCCGGGCTTGTTTTTCAATTCTTTGATAAATTGTGTTTGTGAGAGTTAACTTTATAAATGGTTTAAAATATTGTGTTATTCCTATTGTTAAATATTGCATTGTGTGAACATAACCCTGTTTACTTTCACTTTACATACATACATACATGTATGCCTATAATTGTGAACATGCATATGTATAACCTCAGGAGCTATTTCTAAACTTCAATAAAGATCTTACAAAATACTTGTAACAATTTACTCTTTTGCTAAAAGTTTCACTGATACATATCCTCAAAATGTTTTCATAATTTTCTTCAGAAATTTAGTCATAAACATAAGTCATTGCTTTTTAAATTTCTTGATAAATTGAGAGACTTTGAGGAAAACCCGTTGAACCTCCTTTTAGAAGTAGCTGATGAATGTGATCAAATTTATAGTTTATTTTCCCCATAAAATTGCATATACTGATATGCACAACATTTTACTAATATGCACAATATTTTATTGGTAATATTTTAATGATACAAGTTGTGAACATTCTCTAAAAGGACACTTTTCAATTTTATTCTCTTCTTGTTCCTTTGTTGATGTTTTTAATATTGATAGTTTAAATAATCACTTCCTTTGTGGTAAGTACTCTTTTGTGTAGTGGTTTAAAAATATTACCTCCACATCATGAAGGTATTTTAATATATTATGATATATGATTCAAACTTAAATTTTAATATATAATAGAATTTTGTTCAGGAAGAAAATAGGAGTTAAGTTCTATTTTTCCTATATATGAATAGTTAATAGTCCCAGTACCTGTTTAACCAAACTGTTTTGTCTTCTGTTCTGTTTAATTATATTTTTATTTACCAATGTCTCTCATTATGCTTCCTTAATTAAAATCTGTGTCCAACACTGAAATAATATGCAAGCATACCTTGAGACACGATTGTCATTTAAGTAATGTGAACATGTGATTGAATTTGTCTGCCTATCTTAAAATTATAGCTCGTTTTTAGAAATAATTAGATTCAGGAAGTGAATCCAATTCTCTTATACATTCCAGTTGATAAAATTAAGAACCAGGATTACTTTTAAATGCATAATCTTAGCAATTTCATGGGCTTTTACTTTTATAGGTATATGACTCTGTAAGGAGCAGCTCAATGTCATGTTACATGTTCTCCTCTATGTTAATGTGTAAACATTATCCTCTTAAACAGGCTTTTTGTCAGTAATATCACCAGAGTTATTTCTGAGGTCATAGTAGTAGTATTAAGTACATTGAAATTGCATCTTAATCCCAAACCATGTTAATGTTATTCATTTCTGTAGAGTAAAATTTTTATATAACAATATTCAAGTTACTATTAAAATGATGCTCCCCTTCAGTGTTTCTTGTTGACTGTCACAAAAAAAAAAATAGAATGTTTAGCAAGATAGAAATGGGGAAAAGCTTGTGATTACTATTGTGCAAGTTATTAACAGTGTCAGTATAGCAGTCATAAAAATATGCCATGGGGAGATGTGAGTCAGTGATGGGATTCATCAGCTCAGTGGGCATGTAAAACCTATTTGTTCTAATAGCATATTTTCACACAAACAAGAAAATATATTTTGGGGTAATAATCTTAATTAATTTGTTTTGACCAGGCTATATTCCTTTACAAATTTAAAAGCAACAGCAACCAGAATATTTGAAATTAATTATGATAGTGCACATTGTTCAATACCCATTTTTAAAACACAAACCAATGTAATCATTGAATGTTTTCCATGCAAGTATAGCCATGTTGAGAAATTTTACTTATAACAATTTGAACATTCTCATGACATTCATTTAATATACTGTGCACAGTACAAATATTTACCACAGTACATGTAGCCATATGAATTTATATATGCTCATGCAATAACTTATTTCTCTCTGATAAACAACATAATTTCAATTAAAAATTTCAATAACAATCTGTTATGATTTGGTCACAAATGGTTATAAGTAGAAAATGTTCTCAATTTATAAAGTCATACAGAAAATGAGTTTAAGTTGTGTCATATCAAAAAATATATAATTCAGTGTTACAAATAGCATATATTTCAATAACTATTCTATAAAAATAAAATAAAATCATTATTCACTTTCTTAGTTCAAAGAATTAGGAACAAACTAAATGTGAAGCAAAATTTCATACATTTAATCTCTCAGTACTTGAAGCATTATATCAACATTAATTTACTTAGATATTAAGTTCCAAAATAAGGAGCATTATTTTCATTTCTCCTTTTCGTATCCTAACATAGCTCCTTTTCTTGAAATAGAATTTTTTTTAAAGTTCTTTGTTTGATTTTACTGTAACAGTAGCAACAATTCATATTTTCTATGCTTCTTTCTCTTAAGCTCTAATCATGAGTTTATGAAGTCACAAGTTGAAAATCTATTTTTATTATCCTAAATCCTCAATGAACAATCTTGAAATGGCAATTTCAATTCATGGAGCATATGACCCCTCAAAGAAAAAAAAATTTAAAAATGTAAAGCTTAATCAGCTGATGATGATAACTGCATAAACTCTCATTTTTCTTTTGTTTTTTCAAATTCTTAGAAATCTTGATCCTCAGTGTCTTGACTTGAACAACAAATACATTTCTCACAGTTCTGGAGGCCAAGAAAACCTATGTTAAGCTGCTGGCAGAGCCAGTGTAAGGGCCTGCCTGTTGATCTGCAGATCACTGGCTTAGGCAGGGAAAAGCAGGGAAAATAGGAGAGAAACTGAAAAAGAGAGACTGAGTCAGCTCTTATGTCTTTCCTAATAAGGGCACTAATCATTTATGAGGGCTCCACCTCATAATCTAGCCAGCTCCCCACTGTCTTTCCTCCTTTTACTACTATATGGGAAATAGAATTTAACATATATACTTGGGGGAGACAAAACATTGGGTCCATAACATTCAGTGTCATAGTATCCACACTTTTATAGTATCTTCCACATTCTTTCTCTCCCTAGCACCTCAAATTTGGA
Source organism: Sciurus carolinensis (assembly GCF_902686445.1). Taxonomy (NCBI): domain Eukaryota; kingdom Metazoa; phylum Chordata; class Mammalia; order Rodentia; family Sciuridae; genus Sciurus; species Sciurus carolinensis. Next base: position 102,864 of record NW_025920296.1, on the reverse strand, counting down.
AAGAAAAAAGTGCTAAGTAATAAGGTGTTTTATTACTCACAAACTTCCTCTGTGTATTTCTCTTGCTTTCTTTTATGAGATCAATTATTTCTCAACAATTTCCATTTTTTAGAATTATATATGAATTTGTGCATATACAAAAGGATAAAGAGGATAAATATGCATGTATCAAAATCTTATCATTCAGGCTGCTATAAGAAATGATCATAGTCTGTATAGTTGAAGAAAAATAGAAATTTATTTTTCAGTTGTGAAAGTTTCACATTACAAGACCAAGGCATCAGTAAATTCAGTGTCTAGTGGGGACATGTTCCCTGGTTCATGTAAGTCACCATCTCATTCTGAAAAAGATGAGGCAGCTCTCTGGGGCCCCTTTAAGAAGGGTACTAATTGCATTAATGAGGGCTGAACCCTCAGGGCCTAATCACCTCCAAAGGCCCCATTTCCCATCCCATCTTCTTGAGGGTTAGGATTTCAACACATCAATTTACAGGGTTTGGCACAAACATTTAGACCATGGCACTATGGATGTATATGATTATCTTGAAATTCTTATTTACCTATTAAGTCCATAAAATATTTACTCAGTTAAGGGGGTAGATTTTATCTTAAATTAGATCGTAGAATATGGCAATGTTAGATGTGCTCCTTTGAGTGTGAAATATAAATGGGTAAATCCTCTTCCTTCACTCCAGACAGTCTTACACTTGATCCTTCACATATCTGCGCTACTTCCCTATACTACATAGAAATTGGAATTTATAGACCTTGCTGTAAATGAGCACTACATCCTTGTTTTAAACACTTTAATACCTTTCTATTGCTTTCTGATAAAACTGCACATCTTTTTCTCTTCCTAGTCTGAGCTCTGTTCCATATGTGTCAGCTCCCTGTCTTTTCTCCAGGTTTCTGCCACACTAGAATCTACTAGTTTCTCTATTATGCATTGCAAACTGCTCTCTTATCTTTGAACCACTTCTACCTCATTTTTTTCTCATTAACTTCCATTCTCCACATCTTCCATATCCCAGCATAACCTATACCACCTCAGAAATATTTATTTGACAGCCAAGAGAAAGTATGTAATAGTAATATTCAATAATTAAGAACAATTTAAAATAGATATATGCTCTTAGGACCAGACAGAATTTAACAAGCTATACTTAGTGAATTCATTTCCTCCTCACAAAATTCCTCCAGAAGATGAATATACTAATTATCCTCAGTTTTTATGTACTTCGACTAAGAAAGACTGTAAATGCAAATGCTTTCCAAGCATATAGGTGGTGACTAAAAAATTTGAGTTAGGGGAGCTCTCTTTGGATCCCATGATCTTAACCATTATTAACTTGCAATCATCATCATTGTCATTATTGAAGTAGGAGTTTGTGGAAGTCAACATGTTAAAGAAGGATAGAAGGAAAATCCCAGCTGGAGTGAAAGACAGGTAGATGAATCCTCATGTCCTGTTTAGGTAAGTCCCATTACCATAACTACTTCACAAATGAGAGCTTAACACCCTGGCAATTTCCATCACCATTCATATATTCTAATCAGGTGAAAACAAAGTCAACGATTGAAGCTGTATTCTAATTAGGTGAGAATAAAGCAACCCATGGGAATAAATGGGGCAAGGTGTTCAATCAGTTCTGTGCAGAGAAGGGACCAAGGCACAACTCAGCATACAAGACAAGACTTGCCTTGAGACACTCTCTAGCTTAGCCCACTCCGATTCGTCTACGAAGTGTCATTTCATTTTCACTTTTAATAAATCTGCACAGTGTTACTCCTGTTTATCTTACTCAATGCTTCATCCAGAATGCCAAGAACTTGAACCCCAACTGGACACACCGCCAGCATCAATTAGCATCATGATCATCAAAACATTAGCAATACACTTTCAAAAGTCAAAGAGAACAATTTTACAAACTAAAAATATGAAGTAGGAAAAATAACTCTTAAATTCCACGTTATATATACTATATTCATATTTTATAATATTCTCATCAGAATCCTTCAGAAATTGTGATTTAGGATAAAAAAGATAAAGTAGTTATTATTTGGTGTCTAAGCAATTCCTATTCTTTTGTCATGAAGGCTTAAATTCACATTGTTGTGGAAAAATAAATATTAAAATGTGATTGCTCAGGGTTTTGTAAAAAATTTCTTTAAATATAGTAATACAATATTTAAAAAAATAGGGTCAGAAAAAAACTTGCTGTAGAATGCTACCTAATATTTAAGAAAAAATAATCAATCTTATTTTGGAAAAATAAGAAATAAAAAGTGTAATTACCAAGCTTTGTTTGTTTTATTTTTTTTTTTTTGAAGTTAGGCATGGCTCTGAAAACAAAACATAATAAAGAAATTACCAGAAAAAAAATATAAGCCAGAAATTGTAATGAACATTACTTCAATAGTCATTATTAAAATATTACTAAGTATATTCCTGAAATATAAATAGGGTACTACACCAAGACCATGTTCATTTTATTCCATTAGTTCAAGATTGGTTTAATAATAAGAAATATCAGCATATTTGCACCTGAAGAAATACTTAGAGAAAAGTAATATACTTATCTCAACAGGATTAGTGCAAATCCAAAAGCAGATATGGCATTCATTTATGATGAAAACTCTTTACAAACCAGAAGAGAAAGAATTATTATCAGCTTTAATAAAGGATAAAAACATACAATTATCATGGTAGTTAAAAACCAAAATTTTTAATGTTTTCCTAAAGATTGAGCACACAGCAAAGTGGTCAGCTCCTTTCCCAATTTCTGATCATTTTACTAGAAGTCATAGCAATTGTGTTCAACAAACAAAAAATGAAAAGGAAAAAGTAAAAACGTGCAGAATACGTGTTGAATATGTAGAAACCATGAAAAAAGACAATTCATTGATGAATTTTCCATGTGACTACTGTGTAAATTTTGTCATAAAACTTATTATATTTCTATAAGTTAACAATGAATCTTTGGAAAATAAATTTTTAAGTAACACTGGTAGTGGACATAAATAAACTGCATATGGAATCAAATGAAGTTTAACAAAGGTACTAAAACAAAGAAAAATCTCATCAGCAATTGTTGTGGGGGAAATTGAATATCCACATGCAAAAGAATGAATTTGAACCCTTATTACAGGGTACAATTTATTACATAAATTAACTCATAGTCCATTAAATGTTAAGACTCAAAATTAGAAAAAAATTAGAAGAAAACATAAAAAAGTTTAAGGTGTTGGATTTATGATTCATATTGTAATATATTCAGTTTGATATCAAAAGCATGGGAAATAGAAGTAAAATAGATAAACTGGACAAAAACAAAATGACAAGCTTTGCTTATCAAAAGACATAAATGACAGTGAAAAGCTACCCTACAAGAATGAAAGAAAGCAAGCACAAATCATATAATTGACAAAGGATTAATGTGCAGAACATAAGAAAAACTCCTTCAATTCAACAATAACAAATAACAACCCAAATAAGTGAAATACTAATATGCCAACATTTTAGCAATTCTAAATATGACCACTTGGGTTACCCATAAAGTGACTTGCTCCCCAACTTCAATATATTTCTAAATCATCCACACAGTTACTCAAGTAGGATAAGAAGAAGTTAACCTCAATTTCTCTATTTCTTTAACTCATGTTCTTAGCTATTTATACACACATGATGATCATATTCACTTTGTTTCATTACTTCAAGATTGGTTAAATGATAATAAAAATAATAGCATAATCGGTTACTTTAAGGAAATCTTGGAAAAAATACCACAATAATTATACATATATGCACATTTCCACCAAATTCCTCTACATATCTCTGAATATGTACATATGTATATCACTTTACATATACTATATATTATATATTATATATATACACATATATATATAAATCAATAAAATGTTTTAGATAATAAGATATTTATAACTTTACCATGTTTAAATATATATGTATACTTACATATACATATTTTTGCCCCTTTCCCCAATGAATACATTTATGGATGGTAAAGTTACACATATATCATATTATTTTATAAAAAGCATTTTGTAGACAATAAAATATATTGTAATAAAAATACAAAACCATGATTAAATAGCATTACATAATTCTATATTTTAATGAATTATATGTGATAAATTTTAAAACTAAGATGATATTTACAAGTACTATGCAAGCACTAACAATAATCAGTTATGTTAAAACATAATTTTACTCACTGTTTATATTTTAAGAAGGGAAAAAAAGTACAGCATGTTTTCACACAGTTACATCGATGAACAAATACATCTGTGCCTTCATATCTCCAGTAACAAAACTATCTGTACAGAATCATCTAATACTGGATTAATGACCTGATCAGCCTCTGTTTTCTTAACAAATGCAGTATGCTATGCAATTTTACCTACTTCTAGGTCTCATGGTAACTAGAAGCCATTTCTGATGAAAGTAAAACTTGAAAATATCGTGGTAATATGTGAAGCAAGATAATTGCTGCTCAATAATGCAGAAAATGTCTATCACTTGCATAAATTCTAGACTAGCACCTGAAGCACACTCTTTGCCCTCTAATTTATTAGTACAGTTTTCACATTATGCCATGGTTAAATAGCATTAAGAAAATTGCTAGGCTTATAAACACAAAAATAGATTTAATTTACACCTGTGTTACATACCCTGTGTGTTTGCTTCTGTTTAGTATGGTTGAGAACATGGGATTGTGCAATTACCCTGTGGTATCATTTTTTGCAGACTCAAATTACACAGGAAAAAGTTAACTTTCTAAAATTTAATTAAAGGTTTATAAAAAATAGAAGTTCAAGTACTGTATGGTATGTATTTTTGTTTCATTTGTCATGTAGAGTTACAGTTTCTCACATGAGAAATAACTAGAAGAATTATGAAACTTAAATGATACTTTGAAATTTCAAAACCAATAATATGAAGTAATGGCAGACTATGTGGTTGAAACTAAATCTTTTTGATATCTGTGAAACACATAATTTTTAAGGAAAAATAATAAACAATTTCTAGTTATAGTTTTCAATTTGAGCCATTATTATTTCAAAGAAATATTTAACACATATTTCACTACTCATACTTAATACTGTCATACCTTGATACCTTCAGAAAATGAACACTATAATAAATCATTTTGTATTTAAATATTCCTAGGAACTATGCTAGTAAATGCAAAGGTTTGAGGGTTTTATCCATTATAGGACATATCACTTAAGGGACATAAGAGTCACAAACTAATTATATTGTGCATACAGAATATTAAGGTTTCTCTTTAGCAAACAGCTCCAAAACTGTATTAATTGAAAAATGAATGCTGAGTCAGAGGAAAGAGATTAGTTAGAAAATTGCCCAGTATGGATATTAAATTGACATGAGCAAACTTTCAAGTGTTCCTGACTTACTTTAATGATTTTCCATATATTTAAATAAATTTTTTAAATTTGTAAATGGATGGAAAATTAACTTCAAACTCAATATTTTAAATGGGAAAATTAGAATATTACACTGCTGCTTATATAATTCCTGAGTGCAGTTTGGTTACCATCTTTTTTTTTTTTTTTTTTTTTTGGTTACCATCTTAATAGCCTTTCTGAACTTCCTGGAACATGATGGGAATCCGTCAAATTATACTACTTCCTGAAGTTACATAGTGTTTTGGTCAGCTTTTTCACTGCTATGACTAAAAGACTTGCCAAGAACAATTTTAGAGGAGGAAAAGTTTATGTGGGGGCTCATGGTTTCAGAGGTCTCAGTCCATGGAGAGTGACTCCATTCCTCAGGACTCAAGGTGAGGCAGAACATTATGGTGGAAGAGTGTAGTGCAGGCAAGGGACTCACATTATGATATGATCAGGAATCAAACAGAGACTCTACTCACCAGAAAAAAAATATATACCCAAGGTCATGTCCCCAGTTACCCACCTCCTCCAGCTACACCCTACCTGCCTGATTGGGTTAAGGCTCTCATAATCCAATCATTTCTTCTCTAATCCTTCTCACATTCTTTCACACCTGAGTTTTTGGGGACACCTCACATACAAACCATAATATCTAGATAATCATAAAAAGGTGAAGTAATGTTTGTTTTGTTTTTGACAAATACAAATAATATAACATTCCATTGGTAGAGCAGTGAGATACTAAATGCTATACAATAAATGCATACAGAAAATGATGTAGAGAAATGGGTTATGCAAATACTCCAAGGACAGAAAACTAGTGAATGGAATGTGATTTGTCCATCAAAGATATGACTGTCTTACACCTTTTGCCTTTTAAACACCCAGTGCATTCCTGTATATTTGGGACCTAGTCTCTCTTGGTCTGATAGACAACAAATTGTTCATTAAAGACTACACTATGATTTGGTTAATATCAATTTCATGATTTTTAACAAGAATTCAAATTTATAGTTGAAGTCAGTCTTAGTTTGTAAACTATTCCTTGTAACTCATGCATTTCCTTATGAGAATATAATAACTCATGAGATACACAGAAGTAAAGTTCTCCCTGACAAGAATTGTAGAAAGTAACTGATTTTCAAATAACATATTATATACAAGAAAATATTGGAGATTTTTATGTTTACTACAGTGTTCTAACAAAATATATTTGGGTATTGAATTTGAAGTAGTAAGTAAAATAAAATTAAAAGTTGATAATTTCAAGCATTTTTCACATATAATTTTGTATAATGTTTACTCAACTGGGCAAGAATTCCAAACATTTAATTATTTAGAAGTTTTTAATCTTATACTTTAAAGGGGATATTTATATATAAGATGAATAATAAGTAACATTTCTTAACATTTTGAAGGATATCAAATATGAAAAGTTTGCTTACCTTGAGATTTTTTAAAAAGCAAATTATATTTGATTACTTGATGGATAATGTCCTGAGTTTGAAAGGTGATTCCTACATAAAATGGCAATATAGCCAATCTTACTTTATTGATTAACAATATTGCAATTTCTTATTCACTGAGTTTCAACAAATATGCATAAAGCACTTAAAATTTATGTGTGATGAAATTACACCTGATAATGAAACTATAGTGATTTATTTCTAAGAAATCTAGGCTAATAAACCCTAAACTAGCTAATTATCAAAATAATATTTATTAATGCAAAATTGTCACTTATTATTTTTAAAATAAAATAATTTAATTCATTAAGATTAATTCAAACATTTAATACAATAATTATACTTAAAGATAAACCAAGTTAGTAAATTGAAAAATAAGAAGGAAAAATTTTGATATTTCTTGAATTTAAATGAAATGGAATGTGGAACAATAAATAAGTAGAAGCTATAAATTCATCAACAGATTTGCTCATATTTACAACTTTTTAGTTATTTATAATAATTAAGGTAGATTGAATCAATAATGTATTATTTTACTTCATTTTGCTGTTATGATATTGTCATGAAAATAATCTGACTTTTATTTTTGTTGATTTGCAAATTCCAATTAATCATGATTGAGAAAAAGTTAATTAGTTTGCTTATGATAGTTCTGGGCCCAAGATTATCTGGATATGATAATTAATTATGAATGTGCTCCATAGAGATTGCAATATGCTTATGTTGAAAGGAAACATTTCACTTAAGTGTGCACTCGCAAATTTCCCTTTTCCAGAGTAAAGAATGCAAAGCTATATTTTTTATCACTTTAACAAATCAAATTATAAAACATTTTATTATTATAATAACAGAAATATAAATAATATATTGTGTCCTTGAAAATTACTTAAGAAAAGGTTTTAAAAGTTCACATCACAAAAAAATTACTTGTATTTAGGGTGATACATACATTAGTTAGATTCATTAAACTATTGTACCATGTATAATTACCTCAAAATATTGTGCTATTAAGCAAAAGTACATATCATTTGGTCTATCCAAAGAAAAGAAAAGTTTATAATACTAAAAGACTATCACAGATATCTGAGTTTTTAGAATTGAGTCACATAACTGGAAATAATAAGCAAAAGATAAGCTACTTTAATTACATACAAATAAATTATATGAATTAGCTTAGAGATATGTTATTGATGGGTCACTGTGTATGGGAATCTAGAAACCTTAAGCTGCATTCTAAAAGCATAAAGTATGGTGCATATTAAGACATTATTGTTATCTGTATTCTTCTCTATCAACTTTGAAAATTTCCCAGTTTATTTTTATAAATGTAATCGAGCTTAAACAGCCTATTTGTAGATCATGACAAACCATTAGACTGGGCTTTCAAATGTGATAAATATAACTGTGTAATATTTTTATCTTTAGCACTATCATCCAAAAGATGAACCTAATTCGGACAGTCTCCATATTTGCACATATTTTAAATGAACCTGTGAGAATGTGGATCCAACTCCTCTAAAAATCATCTAACACCTGTTGTTTTGTCAACTACTGATCTGAAATCCCATTGTTGTGAAGTCCACAGGTGGCTGTTGGTATTATGGAAACTTTAAGTCTAGGAAAACTAGAATTACATAAAAATAATGCATAGTACACATAAGAATTATATATTTGTTAAGATCTATATATGTAAATTACAAGAAGTGTTTTTATACTTTCTTTCTTAGCAACATACTGAATAAAAATGTACAATCAGAATACTTGAGTTATTTTCACAGTCCTCAAATGATGCATCTTTAGCCATTCTGATGTTTGTTTAGAACATGACTTTTGGATGACATTACATGTTTGAAAGAAAAACTTGGAATGACAGTTAATGTTGGTTATTTCATTAGTTTCCTAAAATAATGAGTGAAAGAGTAAAGAGATAAATATGTGATTTGTAAACTCATCTGATGTTAGCACTAACATCTACCGGGCTTCCTGTTTCTAGACAATTCTAGACTTCTAGCCTTTGTGCAGATAAAACACATGTTATGCAGATTCTTGTGCAGGAGGAAGTAAAAATGAGAGAAAAGGTAAGAAAAGTTAAATTTCCCCAAATAAGCACATTGTCATAGAATATTCTCATATATTTTAGCTGTATTTTTAATTTTGAAGTCAGTACGAGTAATTAATGAACATATTTCTGATTTGGAAATAGTGTCTATTTAAACTGAAAATAAGAAATAGAAATGAGAAGAGTTAGGAATTGTACTTAGCCTCTTGACTATTTATTTAGGCACTCATGTTGGCATTTAACTATTGTTAGCACTGAAAATATTTTATATCATTTATCTATTGATATTCAAAAGCTACACTCTTACACTAATTTCCTACTTACATTGTGAGCATCAGAACAGCAGAATTGGTATCACAACAGGGTTTGAAATGAAAATATTAGCCTTTCCCCCACATACTGCATCAGAATTTGCTTTTTAATAGGATCTGATGTGGTTTGTACACAAATTAAAGTTTAGAAACTGTAGAGCATCATGTACAAATATAATTAAATAATATAAATTTAATTCTAAAATAAAATCTATGTTGACACACTTATTTTCATACACTGCAAAATAAACCTCTTTGTACCTGTAACATAGAACACAAAATTATTTCCATATTAGGGATGTAGTAGTTCATTGCAGATAGTCTTAAAGTGCTTTTAACTATATAAATCAAGTGTATACTTTATATGCAAACACAATCTTGATATGTATATCTGGTCTTAATTATATCATATGTCAACCCATATTATACAATAAATAATATATCTCATGAAATAGAAAAGTAATCATAGCCAATAGATCATTAACGAATTGACAGTAGAGAAGATTTAACACTTCCATCATGCAAGTGGTAAAACTATGTAGTTATGGCGTAAGAACTTTTTTCATTGAATTATTTTGACTCTTTTGTCCTTGGTGTCCATAAGTGATGTGGACCAGAGAAATAAGTCAAACTTCACTACTGCAAGGTGAATAGTTTATGTTTTCATTCTGAAATTTAATACTTGAAAGTGATTGCATGGTCACAATAAACATCCCTCTCATCAAATGTCATATACCTATTGTTTATTTTGCAACAAAAGCCATTTAAAGTTTGACTCAACTAATAACAGTTCTCTGAAACAGTGAATTGAGGAAGAACCACCTTTAGTTTTACAGTGGAAACTATTATGAATTGAGAGAATGCCCTTATTTTAAAGCAACCTTTCTACTTTAGGTAACCATCTAGCTATTATTACCTCAGTGACTAGAATATAAATGGATAAAACACTAAGTCCCATTCTCTGATTCCATAAAAGCAATAAAAAAGAGTAAAATTCTCATAGATAATCTTAGGCAAATTCATTGATCCCTTCCTCACAGGAATACAATTCATCCAGGTTCACTCTCTCTGTCTGAACATTCCTAGAGAAATTGAAAATACTCTGACATTGTGAAAAGAAAGGAATGAATATTTGAATGCACAAACTTTAAGATTCCTCTAGAATAATTCTATGGCAAATAGAATTCAGGAAATACAGTAGTTTCCCTATTACTCTCAGAAGGAAAATTATTTTTATGGTAAAACCGTTGCTACTACCATCCTTCACAGCTGTTGTTTTTATTTGTATCAATTTTAACCATACTATAAATAATAAACTTTAAGTCAAAAGAGTTCAACAATTTAAACTTTTTTTTTCCTTCAAGATCTCTGGTTCTCAAAAAAGCAAGTCTTGTGTTAGCCAGGATTGAAAAGATAATGAACAAGTGTTATAGACTTAACCTGTGCTAAATTGAGAGCAAATTTAAAGATGAGGGGAATTTGAGGTTGAGTGTCCCTAATCTCCCTATCAGTCGGCTTAATCTAAACTCACTCTCACTTGCGTTTTTTTTTTCCTGTTATTGCAAATGAAGGATTCTACTACTACTTAAGTCCAAACTCTTACATATGTCATGGATTCTATCCACTAGTTTCTTCTCTAAGAGCATCTTCATCGTGAGTTCTCTACAATTTTTCACGATGCTAGAAATGTACAGGACATTTCCTTCAGGTATTGTTTCTAGTTTTCTCCTTTTCAAATGGAAACTTTCTATGAGGGTTTATTTTCAAGGTTTATATTTCCTTCTTTCCTCCATCTATGATTTTATCAAAACAAAAAAAAATCATGTTTCCTTTGCACCATCTCAATAAATTGTCCATTCACTGTCAAGAAGACGTTGAGTTGAAATGATCATTTCTCTTTACAGAGTCCAATTTATCTGACCTAAGAGTAACACTAAGCAACACCCCTTTTCTTGACCCTAACATTTCAGTATTCTGGTGTTTTGTCTTCATATTACTATCACATGATTTAAATCATTTCTCAACCTTTTTTTCCTTTATAAAATATTTCTCCATGAAATGTCTAATAGTTTAGTTCTCAACTTAATGTTCTCTGTATTTATTCTTTATTTACTCACCCAAAGAAATCATTTGAAATACCATTATATGTGATCTTATCCCCAATTCATGTTGCCTGCTCTCACTGAACTTACATTCATATATTCTGATTCACATATCCTCCACTCAATATTTAGCTTCTATGTCACATGACAAGAAACATGCCCATAGGGAAAAATATTTTTATCAATACAGTTGTGCATCTTCCAAAATTCTTATTTCATAAGTCTTAAACCACAGAGCAAGGATTAGCATATATTCGACTTTTTCTCTCATTTCTTCCAATTAATCAGCAACACTTTAGTCTATCTACCATAAGGTACCAGGAACATAAATCACATTTTCCTCTCCTCTTACACTTGTCCTTGAATTGTCCACCATTACAAACCATATAGACTCGGAATAAACCCTCTAGCCACCTTTCAATCTTCATATTTTTCAAATAATTATTAGAAGAACATTTAAAAACGTAAGTGGTAGTGTCACTATCCATGACTGTTATTGTTTGGATCTGGACTTTTCACAAGGTTTTTGTGTTGAAGGCTTGGTCCACAATACTGTAGTTTTTAGAGGTGGTGCTTTCAGAAAGTGATTGGATCATGATATCCTGATATCATCAATGGACAAATTCATTGACAGATTCATAACTAAGTGACTAATGGGAAGTGGTACACTCTATAGAAAGATGAAGCCTAGTTGAGGGGTATGGTTCCTTGAGGGTATTCCCTTGAGAACTATATCTTGCCCTCACTTTCTCTTCTGTGCTTCTGGGCTGCCAGGAGGTGAGCAACTTTTCTTACCATGACTTTCTTTCACAATGCACCTGATTCCATCAGGCCAAGAAACAATGAAGCAAATTGAAATAGACTTTCTCTCCTTTAACTTATTTTTCTCAGTATTTTGTCATAGCAATTAAAACTGCTTAACACATGTGAAATGGATTTAAGTACCTTCATAATAAATGTAAAATCTATTTTTGTTTATGAATCTGAAATGTGTTAGTCCATGTAATGTTATCTTTAATAACATTTCTGAGTTTCCTCTTCATAACTCAACAATCACAGTGCCTATTTCCAGGTCCTCTATTGTACTGATTTCTCATCTTATTTCTTCTTTTGAAGAATTACTCTATTTAAATGTTCAGTTCCTTCTCATATATCTCATATGCGGCTTTCTTCTTTTTGCCATTTGACTGTAGCAGACCACCCAATATAGAGTAGTACTGATCTCTCTACCTCTATTATTTGATTTTGTTTATTAGAAAAGAACTCAATTTTCTTGTTTACCTTATTGTTTAATTTGCATACAGATGATTTCTGTTAACCAGATTACAATATTCTAGAGGGGTTATTTTTCTTTTTATTGTTGTGTGTCAAATGGTTTGAAGAGACTTCACACATTAATTTGATTGAAGAGGCTTTGATTGAAGAAATAACTATTTTATCCTCAGTATCCAAGCCACCTATTTATTATTCTGACTCATATACATATTGATCCCAATAAAGAAGGTTAAACTATCAATGGGGGCTTACAGAACAAACTACTAAACAGTATCAGATAACTAGTAAACAAAGTATTAGTTTTGTTCAGCATAACCACTTGAAATGATATTATAATTCATTTTTTTCTGATCCAAATATAACTAAGATTAAATTTCACTACTTTGGTAATGAGAAGTTTAATCTTTGTCCTGTTATTTCAAGTCACTCTTGAAGATATAGAAAAAAAATTGAGAGTTTATTTAACTTCACTCTATAATGCTCGCTTTTTTCTCCTTGTGATAGTGTTGTGACAAATACTGTCACTAATAACCTTGGTATGTATAGGAGCTGATCATCCTGAAAATCCATTCAATGGAGTACAGATTCAAAACAAAACTAGGTTCTGGGAAATTTTTCTCAATCTAAAAGCAAGTCTGAATTCAGTTTGGGTTAATTAAGAATAAAACTCTTGGGCTGGGGAGATAGCTGGGTCGGTAGAGTGCTTCCCTTACAAGCACAAGGCCCTTGGTTTGATCCCCAGCATGGCACAATTAAAAAAAATAAAACTCTTGGTTTTGACAATTTATAACAAATCTTAGTTTTTATCCTTCATTATCAAACTGTGAATGCCTCAGTCTTTTCATAAGTTTATTTACCAGAGTGAATTCTACAATTAATGTATTAATGATTCATGATTAAGTGGAGAAAAAAGTCACCTATAGCTTTATCTTTTTAAAGTACATGAACATGAATATGTGAATTTAAAATAGCTAGGCTTTATTGGGACTGCTGCTGCATCTGCCAAAGAGGGCAATGATCTGTGAAAAAGCTGTTAACTGATGAGTATAGATCATGTAAGATACTGAAAATCATTTCTGATTATCTGTCAACTCAGGAAGTATATTCTCTCTCATCTGAAAGTCAGAGATGTTCAGTAATGACTTCAACCTCTGTTTCTGAAATGGGAATCACTGGAAACTTCCATGAAAGTAGTAACCATGTGTGCACAGAATCATAATTGGTACATGGCATAAATGTACATCATAGGTATCCAAAAAATGGATTTGTGGGTAAAAAAGTATATAGAAAAATAAAGGCAGTCATGTCTCCAGCATTGATAAGAATCTGCAGGGTAGAGAAATACTGAGAAAAATGTAAAGTACAAATGAACAGCATAGTATCTTTCTGTGATTGTGTGTATGTATGGACATGCATTCAAGAACTCTTTGCCACATAGTTCACTAGCATCTAATCAGTGTTGTTCTTCTCTAATAAGACTGAGATATTCAGATATTCCCATAAGGTTTTACATTAGTCCTGTTTGTTTCTATTTATCTGATATCGTCAAAGTTGGACATTTTGATTTTTTTAGCTTTATATCTTCTTCAGAATATTATGGATATTACTTATAAACTAATCTCCATATATTACAATGGTCTTAAAAAATTTCAGAAAATAATTGAAATAGGTGTGAAATATTTTGAGTACCTTCAACATAACATACCTACAATATAATAGTCCCATATTGGATTTCTTTCATCTACCTATTATATACACTTATATCACTTATGGACTTACTTGTCCTTGTAATTATAAAAATAAATGTACTATTAATATATATAAACACAGTTCTTCATACTATCCACATTAAATTTTTATTAGCAACCATGTAGATTATCAACTGTATTAATTGTTTGGAGGGAAGGTACCACATAATTGATTAAGACAAGTAACATTACAAATTCAAAGCTTTTAGATGTAAAACAGTGCAGTCCAAATTGTGTTCAAATTCAAAGATAATGTATATTTTTATTTATTTTAATAACTTCCTTTTATCACTGCAAATATGCATTATTATTATCTTAATGGTATCTATGGATCATTGTGAATTACTCTTCTTCTTAAATCTATTCTCACATTGCTTTCTCTGATCCTTAATTGTTGGGTAAGATAAAAAATTGAGTAATATCATTTTGTGGATACATTAGATATAGTAAAGAGAGTTCAAGATTGTTTAGTAAGCAATGTAAACAAATAGAAAATCATCTACAATGCAAGGTGAAGGGAAACTGGGAGGAAATAATATTTGCTTGACATTACATACCAAAATAATGCAGATGAGTTACTTAAAAAGAGAAAATTACATTTAAATGTGTACACTATTGATTCATATTATTGTACTCCTGAAAATAGTCAAATTACTTTGAATGAAACCTTTTTTTTAAGAACAATTTTGGAAATGCAGTGTTATTGAGACTATTGTATAGAGTCCTCATATATACCCCATTTGTTTTCTCTTATGTTATCATATCTTATATTAAATGACATATTTTCACAGAACTCTTAACAGTCCAGTTGTGATAGGGCAGTGGGATATGTTGCCAATAATCCAAAGCAGATACCCAGAGACAGCATGTAAGGCATCAGCTTTATTGAAAACTGCTTACAAGGAAGATACCAGATACAAGCTGGACAAGTAGCATCTATGTTCCTCATAATGGTAAATCCAGAGGCTCAGCCAGACGGATGAGCACCCATCTCTCCACAATGTTCTGGTCTCTGTCATTATCACAGGAGAGGGGATTTATAGGCTGCACAAGCAATGACATCATTAGCATATTTGTTCCATTTCATGACCAGCATTCCAAAGAACAATCCTCTGAGCATATGTAAGGAAGCAATTTCTCCACGTAATACTAGTTTGCCATAGTGATATAGTGATATATGATAATGCAGGAATATTCAGAGGTGAAATGGTTAGTTAGCTCATGGAGCTGTAACCTAAGCAGTTCATACCAGTTTGAATGAATGACTGGGTGGTAACAGTAGGCAGCTGATGCATGGTTAGAGGAGGGGACTCGCTGGGGGCTGCCCTGCCTGGGAGGGCCCATCTTCCCTGAAGTTCTTCTCTTCTCTCTCTCTCTCTCTCTGTTTTCTGGCACCATGAGGTGAGCAACTTTCAACTGCCACACCTTTAGCCCATGATGCTTTACTTCACCTGGGGCCAAAGTAATCAGTCAACTATGGACTCGATCTCCTAAACTGTGAGTCAGAATAAACTTATCCTCCTCCAAGTTTGTTGTTGGACACTTTGTATTTGGTCTTTTTAGTTATACATGACAGACAGTAGAATCTATGTTGAATATATTTATACAAGCAGGGAATGCATCTTATTTTAGTTAGGATGCCAGTCTCATGGATGTGCACATATTGAGATTCATGGTGTGTTCATTTTATTCACTGTCACATAAAGCATAGTTTTCAGTGCACAAGAGAGAGAGTCCATGTCCTTCAAGATAACACTCCCACAGGTTGAAATAGCACTTACATGATGATTAGAGGATGCCGCCATCTTACAAATATTTTTCCAAAGTTGGATTAAATTCTCACCTTATTGCCCCACTCTTATAGCAAGTTTGCTTCAGTAATTTGATAATTTTGCCATCACAATTTCCATTGCATTACATCTTGATATCTTTATCCTTCAAATAATTTGAAAAATTTCTCAGTTCATAAGGGTTACTTATCAGACTGTCATGTTGGTCAACTGTGTGTTACTGTGAATACCTGAGAAAAAACATCTTAGATAGAAAATATTTATTTTTGCTCATGATGTTCAGAGATTTTAGACCATAGTTGTATGACTCCAAGGCAGAAAGCTCATGGTGGAGGGCATGGCCAAGGACAAGCTGCCTCAGCTCATTGCAGAAGGGAAGAGTAATGACTTTGGGGAGAGGAATTGGCTAGGGAGAAGAGACATGTCTCCTGTGACCTCTTCCTCCAACTGTGACTCACAAGCCTATAATTTCATCACCTCCCAGTAGTCATCCAAATTATTAATCCATCAAATGGATTAAATCCAGTAATGAAGTTAAAAGTCATCACAATCCAATCATTTCTTGAATACTCCTCCTCTGACATTTCTGCTTTGAGGACCACGTTTCAACACATGAGACAGTGGAAGGATAGTCCCAGATCTACATCACTGTAACTATAAAGTTCTACACGTTTTGTAAATGTTTAAAGTCTTTGAATTATCATCTTAATCTTACTGAGTAGGTTTCTACTCTAAATATTTTCTATGCTTGGAAGTCTGAGAGTAGCAATGATTTGTTTATTGATTCAATGGATTTGTCTTTTCCAAAATTCACATAAAATTGACATTAGAGACTGTGCAGCTTTTCTAGGCTGGCTTCTTTCAATTAGTAATGTCATTAAAGTTGCATCCTTGAATTTTCTTATTTTGGGGGGTTGAATGATTTATGTCTTTGTCATCATTAAATCATATACTTCATACAGATGAATTATGGTGGTTAATTGTTCACATATTGATGTATATCTTGGTTTTATTTTTTTTGTTTGGTGTTTTGCATTTATGAATAAACTACAATAAACACCTCGTGTGTAGGTTCTTGTGAACATAAGTATTCACTTCAGTTGAGTAAATAACAAAGAGTCTAATTGCTGGTTGGCAGAGTGAGAATATTTAATTTGTAGGAAAAGAGATAACAGTGTTTCAGTAATCTGTATAATTTAGCACTCCCTCCAGACATGATCAGAGTTCCTGTTGCTCGGTGTCACTGTTAACATTTGGCATTATTGCTTATCTTTCCAAAGTGCCTTATTTGCTATCTTACCTTGAGTTTAAAATATTGTTTATACTTTTCTTACTTTTTTTAGATATGCATTTGCAATTTTTTTCAGTTTGTTAATTCATTTTTTTCCCAGGTTTACATTTTAGTAATGTTAAACATCACTGTATTCCTTGATGGATCATGGTACTGATGTTGTAATTTAAAACTCATTATGAAAGAAAAGACCATATATATTTTCTCTATGTTCAGCACAAATTTTATAATTTCATATTTTGTTTTAAGGTTGATGAGCCTTTTAATTTAGTTTCTGTAAAAGTGTAGTAATTTATATCTAGGTTCAGTTTTTTTAATATAAAATTCAATTGTTCCAATTGTTCCAATTTTTTAAAAAGTTTATCCTTTTAAACTTAATAACCTTTATTCTTTGTCCAAAATCAGTTGACTATATGTGTTGGTCTATTTTTGGTCTCTCTGCTTACTCCAATAATCTATGTTGTTTTAATCAGCTTTTTGCTGCCACGAATAAAGACTTAACCAGAACAATTGTACAGGAGCAAAGTTTATTGAGGGCTCATGATTTTCAGAGGTCTCAGTCCATGCACAGGTGCTTCATACCACAGGACTCAAGGTGAGGCTGAACATCTTGGAGGAAGAGTGTAACAGAGAAAAGCAGCTTACATGGCAATCAGTGAGCAGAGAGAGATACCCAGTCACCATATATAAACATATGCCCAAAAGGCATGCCCCAAATCACCCATTTCTCCAACCCCACCTTACCCACCTTCAGCTAACACTCAGTTAATCCTGTCAGAGGATTAGTTCACTGATCGTTTGTGGACACAAGCAAATGCAGACAACTTTCAGACAGAACATAACTGAATGGCTCTACTCCAAATTCTAATAGTGTCCTTTCCTCTTGCACCCTGTCTTCAAAGTCACAGTCCTATTGGCACAGTCCTATTTGGTCCTCTGAATTCCCACCAGAATTGATCATTAAGCTCCACTTACAGCAATTTAATGTATTTCCAGCTTGAATGCTACATATTTCAAAATCCTTCAACAAAGTCAAAAAATTCCATTGCTTTTGAATCACATGGTCAGTTTTAGTATAGAAATGACCCCACTTTTGAGTACCTATTTCTGTTTTAGTCCTCTTTGTGCTGCTATGACTAAAAGATCCGACAGGAAGACAAGAACAATTTTAAAGGAAGAAAAGTTTATTTGTGTAAGAAAACCCCGAAAACCATGCGGACATGGAAAATCACATGGGAAATCACATAAGGGGGTTTTTAAGCCAAATAGAGTGTCTCCCTGCAGGGTAAGAGAGAAATGAGAGGAAAAGAGGAAGGTGGCACATAGGAGAGTGGAAAAGTGTAGGAGGAGAGAGAAAGCAAGTGAGTAGGAAGGAAGACAACACAGCAGAAAAGCACAAGTGGCGGGAGTAGTTACAGTTGAAGCAGTTGATATTCCACGGGCTAAGCAGGGGACCAATCAAAAGGAGAAGGATACTTGCAAGCTGACTGAATGAACAATACCTATCTAGGATGTTCACAGACGTTAATAGTAGGTGGGAGGTGGGGAAATGGCGCATCAGAAAGAGGTGGGGAGAGGTAGCTTTGTACATTACAATTTGGAGCCTCATGGTTTTGAGAAGTCTCAGTCCATGGACAGCGGCTTCATTCCTTCATGTTCCAGGTAAGGCAGAAATCAGGGTTGAACTGTGTGCTGAAAGTAAGCAGCTTACATGATCAGAAAGCAGCAAGAGAGACTCCACTTGCAAGATGCCAAATATATACCCCAAAAGCATGTCCCCAAAGACCTACTTCCTCCAGCCATACTCTACCCACCTTCAGTTACCACTGAGTTAATCCTTTCATGGGATTAAGTCACTGATGGGTTAAGGCTCTTATAATTCAATCATTACTCTTCTAAATCTTCTTGCATTACTTCACATATGAGCTTTTCAGGGATACCACCCATCAAAATCATAACATATGTACTTTTTCTTTTATCATTAGATGCCATATGATTACTGTAGGTTAAAATATTAAAATTGAGTAGTGTGTCCTCCACATTAGTTTTCCTTTGTTTTCTTAATATTGTGTTGGCTATTTTATGTCTTTGTCATTTTTTACATGAATTTACAACCCATTTGTCAGTATACACAGATCACACACTGGGATTTTGATTAGTGTTGTCAAATCTATAAATTAGGTTGGGAAGGATAAATATCTATTGATAAGCTTCTGATCCATATCACAAAATATGTTTCCATTTATTTAGATATTCTTTGATACTTTCTTCATTGTTTTAACACATTTCTGTGCATGAATATATATTTTGTTAGATATGTGCCTTTTTCAGTTTGACATGTTTTAGTAGATTGTATTTTGACCCTCTTATAATTTTAAATTCCAATAGTTTTATTTCTAATATACAGGAAAACAATTTACTTTTTTTACACTAACAATAATATGTCATCTAAACTGTGTGCATTCATTTTTTCGTGATCTAAAAAAATTATTCTCGCTGGGTTATAAGATGACAGAGAAGAGAAAGGAGACACATCTCACTATTTCTGCTATTTGGAATCTGAAAAAACAGAAATATGACTTCATAGCAATGTGTGTTGCATATTTCAGAGATTCAGAGAAGCCCAGAGATTCTGATATCATAAACAAAGCATACATGGAAATATGCCTGAACCTGGCAGCAGCAGCAGTGCTGTGTCACTGATACTAAGGGGGTACACAAAGGGAAAGGGAAACACAGCAGACATTTGCACCTCAAAATGTATTCTGGATTTCTCAACTTTTAAGGTGAATAACTGACATGGAGATCTAGCTCCAGGATTTGTGATTCTAACTCCTGAGGGAACTGGAGAGTACTAGGCAAATACTTCCACTCTTCTGCTCAGCCAGCATTTACTGCATGACCTAAAGTGTACATGAAAACACATGATCCCAAAAACAGTTATACAGAATAGTGGATCCAGAAGTTTCAAGGCAGAGGTACAGAGGAAAGAGCAACCCCTCTCCAATTAAGTCTCAAGGCACATGAATGACCAGCAGAGAAAGATGGGGAAATTTTTCAGACAGGGCCTGATCACACTGGGGACAGAAGAGTGCAACCCAATTTCCTTTTGACCTCTGTGATGTGAAATGAACAGTTGAAAAGGATTAGGGAAATTGCTCAGGTGGCTTGACGACATTGAGAGACATAGACTTGGAAATTCACATTTGGGTGGCTGGCAGGCTGAGAAATCCATTTCCTACTAAGACAGCAATATATGAAATAATATATACCAAATTACTATATCCAGCAAAATACCCTTCAGAATTGAAGAAGAAACAAACAAAAATTTCCACAATAAGCAGAAACTAAAAGAATTCATAAGCACCAAATCAGCACTATAAAATATACTCAGTAAGATATTTCATACAGAAGAATTCAAAATAAATATCAAAGTCACTGTATGGATGAATTACATTAGAATAGATAATTAAAGGATAATCAGTTCTGAATTAAACATTAGAAATAAATTAAAAATGACAGATAACAAAAACCAGCTCTTTACATCAACATTAAATGTAAATGGTTGAAACTTTCAAATCAAAACACACAGATTGGCAGAATGGATAAAAAGTACACTCAACAACATGTTTATAAGAGACTAATCTTATAGGCAAATGTATTAACAGGCTGAAGGGAAAAGGATAGAAAAAGATACACTATGTAAATAGAGATCAAAAGCAAGCAGAAGTAGCTTTTTTGTATCTAATTAATCCAAAATTAATCAGAAGAGAACAAAGGAGTTCACTTTATTCTGGTTAAAGGAACAATTCAACAAGTCATAATAATTATAAACGTGCTTCTAATGTTGGTGCGACCCTCATAAATGAAACAAACCCTACTCAATTAAAGAATCAAATAGACACCCATATAATAATATTGGATGATTTCAATACACCTCTCTCACCAATCAAAAAGTCATCCAGACATAAACTAATTAAAGACACTTCAGAACTAAAAAAATTATTATCAAAACAGCATGTGTAGAATATTCTGTCCATTAACAACTGATTTCACTTTCTTCTCAAAGGCATATGAAACCTTCTCTAAAATGGACCATGTTTTCATTTTTGTGGTTGTGCATGATGTAGATTCATACCATTCGTGTAATCATACATGTACATAGGGTAATGATGTCTGTCTCATTCCACCATCTTTCATACTCCTGCCCCATCCTCCCTCTCATTTCCTTCTACTGTAATCTAAAGTTCCTCTCCAGTCTTCTTTAATCCCCACCCACTAACCCCCATTATATATCATTATCCACTTATCAGGGAAAATATTTAGGCCTTTGGGTTTTTGGGATTGGCTTATTTTACTTAGCATGATAGTCTCCAATTCCATAGAAATGCAAATTAAAACAACTCTAAGATTTCATCTTACTCTAATTAGAATGGCTATTAACAAGAACACAACAATAGTAGATGTTGGTGTGGATGTGGGGAAAAAGGCACATTTTACATTGCTGGTGGAGTTATAAATTGGTGCAGCCACTCTGGAAAGCAGTGTGAAGTTTCCTCAGAAAACTTGGAATGGACCCAACTTTTGACCCAGTTATCCTACTCCTCGGTTATACCCTGTTGGGGTCTTTAATTCCCTTGCTCTTCTTGACCAGTGACAAGGGAAGGGAGCACTCCCCAACAAGGCCAGACCAGGAAAGGTAGGGCAAACTGACTGCCTGCCCACAGCCCTCCGGGCAGAAGACAATCAGACGCATCAGGGAGATCAGTCACAGCAGGAACTCATTTATTGAGGAAGTCACACAGCTTTTATGTAGGGTGAAGTCTTGGTGGGAACCAATCAGCTTAAAGGACAGCAAGACACAGGGGGTTCACGCAGGTGAGAGTCCTATAGGACTATATGGCAAGCATGAGCTGATCGCATTTGCGGAACTGTTGTTAACCAATCCCTGATGGTGGTATGATTTATCGTCATTAACTTTCAAAACCGCCTTTGAGGCCTTGATCTTGCTTACTTGCCAGGAAGTAAGGAGTCAGCCTGAGTTAGTTAACATGTCATTAGTCCCAACAATACCCAAAGGTCTTAAAATTAGCATACTATAGTAATGCAGCCACATTAATGTTTACAGCAGCTCAATTCACGATAGCTAGATTGTGGTCTCAGTTTTTATTTTACTTCATGTTAGTCAAGGGTCTTATAACAAATAATTCCCAATTCCTACATCCTATCCCATGTTACATAACTGTCTTTGCTTCATGCCTCTTTGAAATCACTCTGCAATAGTGTCACCTGGACAACCACTGATCTGCTTTCTGTTACTATAGGTAAGATTGCTCTTTCTACAATTTTGTATAAATAAGATTACACAGGACTTTCCCTTTATAGTTTAAAAAAGATGCAAGATAACTGTTTTCAGCTTTATCTTTGTGTTTTTTGTAAATATTTGATCAAATTTCTTTGCAAATTTCTTAGAAAATGAGTGCAATTAATGAAAAATGAATGACACTTTATATTACTGATCATTCAAAAATGCAAAGTCATGTAAATAATGATATCATGCATTGTAATAATATATGGTATGTAAATGTAAAAGTCCACAATATATGAAAGAGAGGAATTAGGAACATATGATTTAAAATATTCTCATTGCAATTGAAGTTAAAATTTCAAGATAGAACTAAGAGTGTGCATATGTCTCAAATACGGTTAAAATATAATTTTTAAAAGTATCAATGCTTTTTCTTATCTCTTTAGTTTAAAATTTGTGACCTGCTGTGACCAGTACACCCCTCCCCAAATTTCACATTTAATTTTATCTCGTATCATATTTTTAATGTGAAAAATCTTATATTCCATCATTATGAATTAATGCAATTCACATACCTTACAAATCACATTTACCATAGTAATCTGTTTTTAAATGGGAAAATTTATTGAAAAATTTAAATCCAAAAAACTGCATTATCAAATAATGCAAATTGAAACCAGGCATGTTTCAAGACATCTGCAGTTACTCCATTGATATGTATGTATAATTTTTATGTTTCTATGTAGTTTCTATGTGGTTCAAATATTAATTAAAAACAATAATTTAAGAATAAATAGAATACAAGTCTGGCATATCAACTGTAATCCCAGAGACTCAGGAGCTAAGGCAGGAGAATTTTGACTTCAAACCCGGTCTCAGCAACTTACTTAGTGAGGCCCTGAGCAACTCAGCAAGACCCAGTCTCTAATAAAATATAAAAGTATGGTTGGGGATATGGCTCAGGGGGTAATCGAACCTGGGTTCAATCCCTGGTACCAATAATAAAAGACTAAATAGAATACAAATAAAGTAGTATTGCTCAAACTCTTAGCTATGAAAAAAATCTTTTCTAGAACAAAATTTATAAATATAGCTTCAAGATTATTTAAGTATTTTGCCTAAACAACAACACAAAATCTCAGATTTATAGCAAAAAAGAAAAAAACAAAAACAATAAAGACCATCAATCCAAATTTACATAATTGGTTCTTTTCATCTTAATTTATTTAATAAAACACTTAAAGCCACAAAAACTCTGACATTGTACTACTCATGGTATATTCATAGGGTGGAATATTATGCAGGTAAAATACTTCAATGCAGTTTTAAAAAAACAAAGTCCCATCATATCCAGGTGAATAAATTTTGGAAAAGAAAGTCACTTTCAAATGGAAATATTATAACTATATATATGAACATGTAATTTTAGGAATTTCACTTTGAAAAATTAATATGTGTAAAACAAATTCATATTAAGTACAACATTAGTAAAAACATATTATTACTTATTTTAAAAAGAACTCCCAAAATCATGTGGAGATATTTTTATCATCTGCTGAAATTTGGGTTTGTGTTTTAGCTAGGCCTATCTCTTAGGTGGGCTTAAAAATAACAATAAATTATTTCAAATACTTTTTCACAGTAATTTTCTTTACACTAGTAATTCATGTATGAATATCCAAATAGAAAATAAATATTATAGATCTTTAGAAATATTTCTAAATGTCTTCTTTCAAAAGAAAAAAAAGTCTTCAAACTTGTTTTTAAATAAATTTTAAATGATATCAGTAATATTTCAAAATTAGAAATTCTGAATTGGGAAACTTAAATGATGAAAAATTGGAAAACCTGTTTATAACTGTTTGGTAATACTTTGTTTAACAAGTTGTAGCAAGAGACATAAATCTACACAAACCTCAATCATATTCCCATGAAGGCAGGGTGATTCCAGTAGTCAACATAGGAAACTGAAACATGTTGTTTAAAAAGTACATAATGGAGGTAGAAAATAGTGTAGACGGTTTTTTCATACTATGGTGATATTAGTATAATTGTGTTGACATATGAATGGAATTTATCGTATTCATTCTAATGGAAAATGTTTCACAGAAAATGATATCCTGGAATCAATTTTGTTGTCTGAATTTGAGTATGTTATGTCCCTATGCATTGCATACTGGGATGGATTTGGTCAAACACTAGAGGTGGCAATAAAATATATTTATCAGAATTATAAAGGACCTGAAATTTTGAATGGTTGAAATAAAACCTTTAGGTAGACTATTACACTAAAAATTCCAGATAAATGGTACAGCACACATATGTTTACAATTATCTTAAATCATATCGGAAGTTTCCTTTGAAACTAATTTCTGTCAAAGATGAATGCTTTCCTAAAAAAATATAATAATACAGTTTAACTTAACATACAATTTTTACATCAATGATTCCTTAATATATTTATAGAATGTCAAAATACATTCAAAAGTAACTGAGGCTCTGTAGATTTAATGACCATAATTTCCTGTCCTGCACTTTTAACAGTTGTACTCTTTGAAACTTTTGAATATATTCACAGTTGTGTTCTCAGTAAAGCTGAATATGTTGGGTTGATTGAATGTCCAGAGGAACCAATTAAAGGCTGGATATTAATATTAACGGGAATGTTTCATAAATGATGAAATTACTTATCTTTAATTTTGTATTGAAGGATAGATTACTTTCCCTCTAGAGCTTAAAGCTTTTTAAAAATTTATTTATTGAAATATGAGTTTTCTTTCAAAGTGAGAGTAGAACAGTTCTACATGTAATCATCCTAGTTGAAGGTAGAAGAAAATTAACCCTGTATAAATCATGCTTAATCTATCCATCTCAGAATCATGCAGAGAGGTATTGCCAATGGAAATCCAATCAAAAAAGCTACGCATTGGGGTCTAGTTCCATTTTAGGAAATGCCTCTTCCTGATTACGCATTAGGGACCATGTTTTGTACAGGAAATTTTATAAACAGAATTACTCTACCTAAGTTTGCTGTTTAGGTTCCTTATATAAAATATCTGTTATTTCTGGTCTTTCAAAGGAGGAGACTAAAATGCATAATGTGAGTACACATCTATGTAGGTTTAAGGAATAAAATTAGAGTATTGAATCATAGACACTTCTAATGTACAAAAAATACGTATAAAAAGAAAAAAAGGGAAAGGAATGAAAGGAGATAGAGAGAAAATGAGGTAAGTAATGCTAGCAAAGTATGTAAGAGGTATTTATACATGGTTCCAGAAAGGTACCAGATACTTGCTTAATCATTAGGTTTACATTTCAACCCTGCATTAATTTCCTCAGTACACATGTAATTTAATAGAATTATGAAAATTGATTGCTGCTGCACCCAATTTTTACATGATCATTAAAAACCATATTTCATTATCATGTTGTAAACCTTGTGTACTATTGGTCTAGTATAAAAAGTTATAGTACTAATTAATTGAAGTTAAAATTACTTAAAGAAAAAACTAAAAAGCATTTTAACACAACTTGAATATGGTATTAAGTTGATGTGTGCATCTAACATAGTTAGAAAATGCTGCTTATTAGTACTAATGTCATGTGATTAATTTTATAGTCAAATAGAATGATTACCAAATAAATATTATTTTACCTACAAAATTTTAACATGTGGTGTACTGTTTATGATTTAATACTTTTAAATTGGTTCTATTAGAATAATTTACATTTCCAAATCATTCTTCCTCTTGATTTATTTTCTGTGATATAAACTTCCTTAAGTTATTCCCAAGCTTCCACATGACACATTACTCTGTAGATCAACTAGATTTCTCTGCTCTGAATCACTAATACCTGTGTTTAAAATTACCATACAATCCAGCTACCTCACTTATGGGTATACGTAGCCCAAAATATTAAATCAACATACTAAGGACATGCCTGTGTTATCGTGTTATTTCAGCACTGTTCACAATAGGTAAGATATGAAAACAAACTACATACCCATCCGTGAATGAATGGATAAAGGAAATGTGTTATTTACACTCCACTGCATATATGTGAAATATATATTCAGTTGGAAATGGTTAAATCCTATCATTTTAGGCAAAATGGATTAAACTTGAGGGTCTTATGTTAAGTAAACTAAGTTAGACACAGAAAGACAAATGCCGTATGTTCCAACTCATATGTGAAACTAAATTGATCTGAATGGGTGTCCAAGTACACTAAATAGTAGTAGTAAGTTCTAGTATTCTACAGAACAGAGGGATGACTATTTTTCATAAAAGCCTTTGATATATTTTATGAAAAACTAGAAGAGAAAAATTCAAAGTTTCCAAATAGTAAAGTAATATCAAAGATATACAATTCTTAATCTGATCAGCACACATTTAACCCATATGGAAATGGAACACCTGAATCACATTAATATGCAAAATTAAAATTACAACAATAAATTTATTAAGTAGTAAAATTAGGATTGGTTCTAATAAAATCTAAAAACACTAGAAAAATAATTTTGACAATTTTTCCCTTGATTATTCCTGAAAATATATGAATTCAGTTCACTACTTAGAATAATTATAACATTTCCTCATGTAAAAAATTATTTATATTTATTATTTAATAAAATTTTTCTGTTGTCTCAATGAAGTTAATTTTTTTTGAAATCACAATAATATTCTTAAAATTTCAAAACAAATTCAGCAGTGTCTTGTGTTCAGACTCTTGCACAAAGCATTAAAATAACTAGAATACAGGTGCCAAACTTTTATGATTTGTAAAATCCAAAGCTTCTAAATAAGTTTGTTCATTGGTGATCCAGAATAAAATAAATAACAAATAGCTCTGAAGAATTGAGAAATTTGAAAAAAAAATGATTTGATCATTATGCATTATATACATGCAAAAAATTAAATCTATATCCTATAAATATGAACAATATTTTTATGTTCATAAAAAATAGAAAAGAATCGACTATGGACAATATTGAAAATTTGGAAGTACAAAAGAGCACATTCTGTTTCAATGAAAATTTATATTATCAGTGTATTTGTGTATTTGTACAGTTATAAAGCTACAGGACAATTTTTTGGTGAACCAAGAGAAATTTTTATAATTATAAAAAGATTATTGAAAAACAGCTGTATAATTATTTCCTTTATTGAAACATTTTCCTACCATCTCCTAGAATTGTTAGTATAGCATACCATAATAATTACTTATAGTTTTCCTCAAAATAAAATTTGCTTTTTAGTAAAAAATATTTTCTAAATAGACACCAAAGTTCAGATGTTCTCAACTCCTGGATATATTTCACAATACCTGGAGACATTTTTGACTTTCATAATTTGGTTTTACCAGAGCAGAAGTACAATTTACATCTGGTTTGTAGTAACCAGGGATAATGCTAAACATCCTACTCTCTACAAAGTCCAACTCTACAAGGAGGAATTATCTGGCCCAAAATATAAACCAGGCTGAAATTGAGAAACCCTGTCATAGGCAATAAATAATATATTTAATATACATATATAAAGTTTGCCTTTGGTTGGCAGCTTTATTTCTTTGAGCTTCACTCACCAAAATCTTTGTTTTTCAAACACTCTTCTAATTATGTTTACTTGACTTCAATGTGTAGTTCAATTTTCCTAGTAGAATGCTAATGTCAAAGAGTTATCATTGTTAGGAAAAAATTACATCCTGCCACGTCTTTATCCAATAGAAACCAATTCACATCTCACATATCAATAACTATATTCAGAAAGAAGGGAATGCCAGCAAAACTACAGAGAACTCCTACATCAAGTAGCAGGATGTCAGGGGATTTGAAGAAGGAGATTGATGGATATTGATTACTTTCCACCCAACATAGTGAAATAGTATGACTTTCCTTGCATCTAGAACAAAGTAATTAATACACGTAAATTCCAACGGTAGATTATATATTTAGAGGAACCAGGAAATTCCACCAGAAAACTTTTAAACTCATAAGTGAATTCAATAAAGTAGCAGGATATAAGATCAATGCTCATAAATCCAATGCATTTTTATACATAAGTGATGAATCTTCAGAAAGAGAAGTTAGGAAAACTACCCCATTACACAATAGCCTCAAAAAAATAAAATACTTGGGAATCAATCTCACAAAAGAGGTGAAAGACCTCTACAATGAGAACTACAGAACACTAAAGAAAGAAATTAAAGAAAACCTTAGAAGATGGAAAGATCTTCTATGTTAATGGATAGGCAGAACTAATATTGTCAAAATGGCCATACTACCAAAAGTGCTATACAGATTCAACACAATTCCAAATAAAATTCCAATGATGTACCTTACAGAAATAGATCAAGCAATCATGAAATTCATCAGGAAGAATAAGAAACCCAGAATAGCTAGAGCAATCCTTAGCAGGAAGAGTGAAGCAGGGGGTATCGCAATACCAGAACTTCAACTATACTACAAAGCAATAGTATTTTGGTACCAATTTGGTATTGGTACCAAAATAGATGGGTAGATCAATGGTAGAGAATAGAAGACAGACACAAACCCAAATAAACACAATTTTCTCATAGTAGACAAAGGGGCCAAAAATATGCAATGGAGAAAAGATAGCCTCTTCAACAAATTGTGCTGGGAAAACTGGAAATCCATATGCAACAGAATGAAATTAAATCCCTATCTCTCACCCTGAACAAAACTCAACTCAAAATAGATCAAGAATCTTGGAATCAGACCAGAGACCCTTCATCTTATAGAAGAAAAAGTAGGACCAAATCTTTAACATGTTTGCTTAGGATCAGACTTCCTTAACAGGACTCCCATAGCAGAAGAAATAAAAGCAAGAATCAATAACTGGGATAGATTCAAACTAATACCTTTCTCTCAGCAAAGGAAACTATCAGTAATGTGAAGATAGAACCTACAGAGTGAGAGAAAATCTTTGCTACTCATACTTCAGATAAAGCACTAATTTCCAGAATATATAAAGAACTCAAAAAACTCTACATGGAAGAAGATCTACAAGCAATCAACAGATATATGAAAAAGTGTTCAACATCTTTAGTAATAAGAGAAATGCAAATCAAAACTACCCTAAGATTCCATCTCACCCCAATTAGAATGGCAATTATCAAGAATACAAGCAACAATAGGTGTTGGCGAGGATGTGGGGAAAAAGGTACACTCATATATTGCTGGTGAGGTTACAAATTAGTGCAGCTACTCTGGAAAGCAGTGTGGAGATTCCTGAGAAAGCTTGGAATGGAACCACCATTTGACCCAGCTATCCCACTCCTCAGCCTATACCAAAAGGACTTAAAATCAGCATACTACAGAGATACAACCACATCAATTTTCATAGCTGCTCAATTCACAATAGCCAGATTGTGGAACCAACCTAGATGTCCTTCAATTGATGAATGGATAAAGAAACTGTGATATATATATATATATATATATATATATAATATATATATATATATATATAATATATATGTATAATGGTATATTACTCAGCCATAAAGAATAATAAAATTATGGCATTTGCAGGCAAATGGATGAAATTGGATAATATCATTCTAAGTGAGATAAGCCAATCTCAAAAAAAAAAAGGATGAATGGTCTCACTGATAATGGATGATGACACATAATGGAGGTTGGAGGGAGCAAGAATGGAGGAAGGAGGGACTGTATAGAGGGAAAAGAGGGGTGGGAAGGGCTTGGGGAAGGGAAAAATAACAGAATGATTCAACACCATTACCCTACATAAATGTATGATTACACAAATGGTATGCGTTCACTCCATGTATCCCATTTGTTTACAATAAAACAACATGTATCCCATTTGTTTACAATTAAAAAAAAGACAAAAACTTTGAGCTTTTACCCTAGTTTTACCAGTGGAATCCAACTTTATACATACCTCACATTTATCAACTTTGCAAACTTTATTTAAAAAACATAAAAACAACACAGTTTAATAAGGTCAAAATTCACTTCTGGGATTCACTATACTCTCTTGAAGATTTTAAAATTGGAGAAAATATATTGTGGGTATAGGTTGAATTTTATGCTAATATTCATGATTTAATTAAAATATAAAATCATTATTTATAGATAAAGATAGTTTTATGAATAGTGATATCAGGTAATGAAAAACAATAATTAGAGACATGGAATTATAAGATGGAACCAATATCTGCTGCCTTTCTAATTTCAAATAGCCATTCTTTTAAATTTGTTCAATATATTTTCAAATTAAAGGACTAAACACTTTCAATGACAGTGTCACATAAATATATGTTGGAATAAAAAAAGGCAAGCATTATTCTTTCTATAAAAAACAATAATCTTGGAAAGAGATAGAAGTTTTTTCACAAAACCTACCATAGATATATCAAATTAAAAAATTTTCAAGTTGTATAACTTATGTTATACATTTCTATTAAACTTCTATAAACAGTTTTGTAAACTTTTGTTTGTAAGACTGCACACATTTTCTGTTACTTTTTTCTTATCCCATGGAAATTTCTTTTTATTTAAAAGAAATTGTGATATATCTCTATATAGATAGATATGTATATCCAAATGCTTTCTTCAACAATTAAGAGATATATGATGTTGAGGAACTACACTACTTATCTAAACTTCATGTTTATTATCTTCAAAATAAGAAATAATAGTGTCCTTCAAATAAAACAATCATAAAATCTTTCCTAAAACAGAATTAAAGTAAGGAATTTAAGTATATATATTTTTATTTGATTATTATTATTATTTTATATATATTACATCAAATTATATATATATATTATATATATAAATTATATAGTGGTGTATATGAAAGAGTGAACCACAGAGAGTGAATCACAGGAAGACACACCCACACACACTTTAGAGACTCTAATTGCATTAGAGTCACCCAAGGGCAGTAGGGCAGACCCTTGGTGAAGCTGTAACTGTGTTCTGCTATTAGCTCTGATTATCTGGCTCAACACATTGAAAAGTTTTCTGATAAAGTAAGTCAAATCCAGCAGCTTATATTTTACGATGGATTTTCTTTCCATGCTCATGATAGAAGACTTTGTTTTATACAAATTTTTTTTTACAAACAATGATTTTATCAACAGTGCTTAGGAATTTAAATGCAGCTTTGCTTTTAGCACA
The DNA here is from genome assembly GCF_902686445.1 of Sciurus carolinensis. Lineage (NCBI taxonomy): Eukaryota > Metazoa > Chordata > Mammalia > Rodentia > Sciuridae > Sciurus > Sciurus carolinensis. The sequence goes on along the minus strand of NW_025920296.1, from coordinate 70,900 downwards.
GTTGGACCTTGACTCACAAGGAGTCCTGGCAGAAGAAAGATAAAGCAGTCTACATACTTTATCAATAATCATTCCTTCCCTATTTCTGTTTGAAACTGAGCATATGCCTCATTCTTTATTTCTTAGTATATTTTCAAAATTTTCAGTACATCTTTTGCTGAAATTGTTTTCCTAAATTAGTATCAGTTTTCCTCTACAGGTTGCCAAAAATACCTGGTTATACTGTGATCTGGGAGTAATTCAACTTTTAATTAAAGTTTTTCCTTAATTTTTGTAGATAAAGTATTGACTTAGTGGATATGGTTTCTGTTTATAAGAAACATCATATTAGGATTTAAATGCAAATTATAAATAATGCAAAATACTCTGGTGAGTGCTACATTAAAATTGTCATGAGAAGTCAATCATAGAAGTAGTTTCCTGGAAGTAAAAAAGAGAAAGTGCCAACAAAGATATCTAATGAAATTAAGTCCTTCCAAGCTTTTTTGTAATGATTTAACTTGTAGTTTTATAAGACAACATTTAAGTATTGGATTGTATTATGTGTTTTGGCAATAAATATCCAAAAATGTCAAAATGTCTTTCATAAAAAGTGACTAAGTTTTTGAAAGGACAGTTATATGTGGTCTGTGAACTGTATTCTATGAACTACAGAAAATACTTAATATAATATTCATCTGTTCATCAAGTTCAACCATTCTGTCTCATATGGTAGGATTTCTATCATTTTTAGAACCAAATGGTATTCCCTCATAAGCATATAATTTTTTTTGATTCATTGTAGCACAAATGGGGTACAACTGTTAGTTTCTCTGGTTGTACACGGAGTAGAGTTGCACCATTTGCATAATCATCATGTACATAGGGTAGTGATGTTTGTCTCATTCTGTTCTTTTTCCTTCCCCCCACCCCCTCCTCACCCCTCTTTTTCCTCTACACAATCCATCCTTCCTCCATTCTTGCCTCCCTCCCACCTCCCATTATGTATCATCATCCACTTATCAGAGAAATCATTCAGCCTTTGGTTTTTGGGATTGACTTATATTGACTTTGGTTTTTGGGATTGACTCACTTAGTATAATATTCTCCAACTGCATCCATTTACCTGCAAATGCCATCATCTTATTCTTCTTATGGCTGAATAATATTCCATTGTGTAGATATACTACAGTTTCTTTATGCATTCATCTATTGAAGAGCATCTAGGTTGGTTCCACAATACAGCTATTGTGAATTGAGCTGCTATAAACCTTGATATGGTTGCAGCACTGTAGTATGCTAATTTTTGAGTCCTTTGGGTATAGGCCAAGGAGTGGGATAGCTGGGAATTTTTTTTAAATCCATTTGTCCATCAATGGACATGTTAGGTGACTCCCTATCTAATGCTGCAATGACACAGATAGTGCATGTCTCTCTTTGTGATCTACTTTTGTTCCTGTGGGTAAAAACCTTTTCCCTTGACATACCAGAGCAATACTTGTGAATTTTTGATTTTTTCAAATTGGACTATAGATAACTTCAATTGAGTATATTTTTAGATCATACAATAATAATCTATGGACATATATGTCTATATCACTATAGCTAAAAATGTCTCTGGATATCCAATGTTTTCTATCAATTTATTCATCTCCACTGAGAAAGAGAGAAAGAGAGAGAACAAGAGGAGAGAGAAATGGTAATAAAATTAATAATATCTATGATTATATTGTAAAAATAACTTTAAAACAACTATTATTTCCCTGTTTTACTGTTTCACTAACTTGGGAGGTTAATATCAACAAAGATTTCTTGGACCTGACACCAAAAGGCCAAACAAAAAAGTAAAATTAAATAAGTGAGGCTAAAAAAAAACCCACAAGGCTCCACAAAAGCATCTTTTTATAGATAAAAAACAACAGCAACAAACACAGTAAAAATGTAACCTACGTGATGGAAGAAAATATTTGAAAATATATGTGTGATGGAAAATGAGTGAAGGACTCAAATATATTTCCAAGGAAGACATACAAATGCCCAACAAACATCTTAAAAATTTTTCCACATTAGTCATCAGGGAAGTGCAAATCAAAGCAACAATGCAATATGTTATCATACAGATTGTAATAGTTATTACCAAAAATCAAATTATAGCAAGTTTTGTAATGTTCTGTTAATGAAAATTTAAAATGATAAGGTCACTGTGTAAATTAGGATGAAAGTAAAAAACAAATGCCATATGATCCAGCACTCCCACCTCAGAGTATATATCCAACATATTTAAAAAACAAGATCACAAGGAGGTACCTGCACTTCTATGTCAATTGCAGCATTAATATAGGAATCGACTAAATGTCAGTTGATGGACAAATGGGTTTAAAAGATTCCCTTATATGCTTATGAGGGAATACCATTTGATCCTAAAAATGATAGAAATCCTACCATATGAGACGGAATGGCTGAACTTGATGAATATTATGCTAAGTGAAATAAACCAGTTATAGAAAAACAAATATTGCATGGTTCTATATAGAATCACTATTTAAAGTGGTCCAACTCATAAAGACAGAATGTGGAATGGTGTTGATGCAACAGAATGAGATATTTTATTCTATATACAAGTTTCCACTCACTCATTTTACCCAAGTATTTGCAATAACTATTTTGGTCACTCCCCAAATCTCTTACAATGGACCATAAGAAGACTTTATAGGCTAAGATAAAGGAAAATTAGGAATAACAAGCTGATAGTTTATTTAAAATAATATATATAAGGCCTACAGTGTATTAAACATTGTTTCCATATTGATATCATTTTCTTTGCCAGTATTAATATTAAAAAAATAATATTTATTGTGATAATTTGTTATAGGCTATTAAGGAAGAAAATATCAGTTAAACAGATTGGCTTGTACATTCTTAGAAATATTAAAGAATACTAAAATAAAAAATATATAAAAACTTGAAGACAATAGTTTCAAGTTTAAATAAATATGTTTCTCAAGGTTTACTTTAACACATAAATAAACATTCTAAATTTTACATTGGAAAATTCTGAAACAATAAATTTTCCTGTTATATCAGAAAACATATTTGAGAATAAAAAATCATTTCTTTGTGCAATAATATTACATATAATGAATAATTCAAACTTAAAAACTTACATTTTTAAAAATAAGATGGTTTTAGTTGTGGAGTGTACCAAACATTGATATGGACAGTACCAAATCCTACATAAAGTTTTCCAGAAAATGATAAGGAGGAAAACACTTTCCAAATCATTCAAAAAGACAGTGTGCAAAGAAGTTAAAGAACAGACAGGTTTTAAACCAATATTTTTTGTTAAAGCATGAGAAAACTTTTCATTAGATAATCAAGTGAAGGTTGGAGGTGTTCCTCAGTGGTAGAGGGTGTGCTTTGCATATATGATGGTCAGGGGTCAATTCCCCAAATCTAAGTAAATAAACAGACAAAAACAGCAAAAATTCAAATCTACTAATGTAAAATAGATAAGAATCAAACCAAGTATGTCTTCGATTGTGAATGCAAGGTTTATTCAATATTCAAAATAGCAACATAATTCATGATATAAACACATTAACTGAAAGCAACCACCTCAATCTGAAAAAAAATTGACCACATTCAGCATCTATCCACAATAAGAATATTTCCTGAACTAGGAATAAAAGAGTATGTCCTAAGCTTCTAAGTACATCAGAAAACTTTATGCTACTGAAGATCGAGCACGGTTCCCAGTACGATTGGGAAAAGAATAAGAATGCTGATTCTATTTAATAATGTATTAAGATCCTTGGAAATGGAAGAAGATCCTTCGACAGTACCATAAATATTTAAAACAATATAATAATGTCTATTCCCTGATATTCTGCTTGTATATATTAAAATCACCTAAATTCTCAAAAAAAATGGAACAGAAAGTTTCTAGAAATAAAAGGTCAATATAAAATTCAATATACTATCAATACAAAATTGAATTTCATTTTCTACCAAGCAATAATCAATTAGAAAGTGAAATAAAGGTAAATACATCTAAAATAACACTGGGAAAAATTTTATAAATCTTTTTATATATGTACTCTGTAAGTATGGTAAAATCTAAAAAGTGCAGAGAAATACCAAAACCCAAATAGAGGTGTATGTGTGTGTGTGTTTAAACACACATATATACAAATATATATTTTATCTCTACTCAAATCTATTTTCAGTTTAATGAAATGAAATAACTCAATATATATTATTGACTTAAAACTTCTTTACAAAAGTAAACAGAAACAAAATCTATTTTTGTAAAACAAGTTCAATTATATATCTACATCAAAAGACCAATCAATTAATATGATAAATTGGACTTTATCAAAATTAATAAAAATCTGATCTTCCAAGATGACTCTTAAGAACGATGAAGAAAAAACATAAGCTGAGAAAAAATATTGTATAAAATTAACCTATATCAAAATGTATTATATATATGTATGTATGTGTTGTATATATATGTATATAAAGATATACACCATTCTTAATAATAAATTGAGTAGCCCAGTGTTAAAAACAAAAGACAGGTATGAACACACACTTAACCATGAGAGGTGTGAACAGCAAGTAAAAAAATAAAATCATTAAGGAAATGCATATAAAATCACAATGAAGCACACCTGCCCAACTATTTTATTTGGAAATTAAAAATAAAAATTTGTGAAATATCCAATATTAAGATGTGCAGAAATGTATTCCAATAGGAAGAATGTGCAGAGATGGCATTCACATACTTTATATTCAGAGACTGACAATGCTAGACTACTTTCAAACTGGCAGTTACATATAAAGTTAGAAGCATATTCAAGTGAAATGGAAACTACAGGTTTTCAACAAATGCCTAGAGGAAGTACTTATAGTGACTTTATTTGTGATTATCCCATTTGAAATGGCAAAAATACTCCTCTAATTAGTGGAAGATTATTAATGAACCCAAAATTTAATTACTGTTGAAAACATATCATTCACACCATGCTATGAAGCTGCTGGTGGGGTTGCAGTCATCCCAAGATCCAACACATAAACTCCAAGAGAAATCTAAACACATCTCATAGGTTTAACATAAAGAATGACTTAAAATGATGTTATTGGGTGACTTCATTGATATGATCCTCTGGCAAAAAAAACAATTTGTTCAGAAATAAAACAAATTAGATGGGATGAGAATGGGAAAAGTGTGGAGCAGAAGGGGAAATACATTTTCAATCTTTGTTCTAATCTTGTTTTAAGACTGACATCAAATTATATATACCTATATATGTATATATGTGTGTGTGTATGCACACAATTGTGTCTAGGTATACATAAATATCTCCCATTTAATGATATTAGCAACTTCTTTAAAAGAGTGAAGATTCTAGTTGCAATGTCTATTTTAAATACTTACAATAACTGTGGCACTAATATAATTTCCCTTGAAAATTACAATGTGACAATTTTAAATATTCTTTTTTGTACAAATAAAGTATTTAGTAAGGTTGGAGTAAATTTAGAAGAGTGTGTGAATTTGTTAGTGTGCAAAGCAATTCTAATTTTCTAATATTTAGCTAATTGGAATGTATTATGTAGCTGTAACAATTACACATTTAGCAGCCTAAGACACACACATTTATTTACTCACAGTATATAGGTTTTGAATTGGGTTGTGATTTATGCAAAAGGCTGTAGTGGAGTTCTGGTTGGTCTGTAGTCATTCCTAATAACAAAAGTCAGAATAGTCCTCATCCCAAATTCCTCAGGTGACTGCTGGCAAATGTTAGATCCTTAGAGGACATTGACTTGAAAATATCGCTTCTTCTCAGCTGTTCTCTCCACGGACTCCTAACAAACTGGAATTTGCTGCTCCTCAAAATAAAGATTGAGAAACGAATGGGGGGAGAAAAATGTGTGTGAGAGAGAGAGGGAACATGAGTTCAACGTTTTTCATAACTTATTTCAGAAATGAGATTCTAGCATTTTTACTGTATTGCATTCTTTAAAATAAGGCACAAAGTCCAATTCAAGCAAAAAGTGGAAATTTAAAAAAAAATACAGGGTCATCAGAAGCCCTCTTTAGAATCTTCCTCTGATATGTATTTTAACAGGTTTTTCAGAAATATATAACACTCAAAAAAATATTCCCAATTACAAATACATGTCATTCACCATTGTACACTTAAAATTAACCAAACACTAAATAAAAATTCAGATAAATTTTCATGTAAATATAATAAGCACAACTATTTATTTATTTTTATTTGTTGTTTGTAAATATACTTGACAGTAGAGTGTATTTGACAAATTATATATACATATATACTTGGAGTATAACCCCTTCAATTAGAATCCCATTCTTGTGGTTGTTCAAAATAAAGAGTTACACTGGGCATGCATTCATATATGAGCAAAGGAAAGTTATGTCTGATTCAATCTACTATCTTTGGCACAAACTATTTAAAATCAGTGAATTTAATTTTTATATTCTTATAAACAAATATCCCTACCTGAGTAATACTAAGATGATCAAAAAAATAAAGACAAAAAAAATTAACATGGATAACCAAAAAAACTCACAAAAAACAATGCTCTGGCCTTTCGTCTCTCAAAAGTATACATTTTGCAAAATTAATTTTAGCAAAGGAATGATCTGCTATATTTTCTCAAACTGTGTTTAAAGAAGTCCATACCTGGGTGTTCTTTAGTATATTGCTACCAGTCAGAAAATGGAAACCTTTAAGATGAACAAGTGAAGAAACAGAAAGAAACCAAATTTCAAACTTAGATAATGAAGACTACTGTGACTGCTACTGCTGCCTGCTTACTACGATAAATGGCAACTATTGCTAATATTATTAGTATTATTATTATACAAATAATATCTAAAATTTAATGAACTCTTGATGTATGTGGTTACTTTCACCTGATTTTCCTGGAATTTGTTTATTTCACATCATACAATTTTTATAACAGAAAAACATACAGACATAGTAAAAAACTTTCTAAATCCACTACTGAAATAATCCTGTTGGCTTAGTAGTAAAAGTAATGCATGCATGTTGCAATAATATCCAAAGAAGAGAAGAATCCTTTCCCTCTAATTCAATTAGACACTCCTAATTGGCAGTTTTTAATATTTCTGAAATATTTTCTACTAAATATGGTTATTAACATTGTATTACAAATTTCACAATTCGTTGACAATGTTATTTACTTCATGATAATAACTCATAGAAAAATTTCCACCAAATATCTGGTCCAGATTTATATCTCTGTGCTTTTCTATAGCCATATGTTATACTATTGTTAACAAGAATAAATATATTACACTCAGACTATATCTATTTTTGCTAAAATAGTATAGAGATTATTTATATTATATTCATGCTTAATATCATTTATGAATTTATAGTATTTCATTATTGTTTGTATGTATATTCAACCACTTTTTAACCTAATTCTCTTGTTGAAAGTATTTAAAATATTTATATTCCTATTGTACTTATGCTTTTATAAATATCCATGTTTACTTAATACTTCATATTAAGTGAGTGTTTAAGTTAATTTCCACCATGTGGATTGGACTGTAAAAGGTCATGTGAAAACAATTTTTGATTTTCTAAAATTTACAAAAATTATTATGTGTATACATTGTTGAGAATTTTAATATTCCTCTTTAAAATATTTGAGATACACAAAAATCCTTTAGAATAAAATTAAAGTTAATATTTCTTTTTCATGAAAATGAAAAGATACAATGAAAGTACCAGTGAGATAGAGTTAAAATTCAATATTTGTTGTGAGCAAAAACACAAGCATAACAACTAAAAATCCTTTTGTATTACTGTGGTTTGACTAGTGAAATAAACCTCAGGAAATTACTCACACTATGTACTGCAATATTCCATCATGCTGAAGCCAGAATTGGGGACAGGCAGTTAGTGTAGAAATAGGAGATCCAGGTCAAAGTGAGGAATGGAGGGCCATGAAAGCCTTCTGCCTCTGGAAGGGCAGAAACTGCCCCTGGGGAGAATGGAATGTCAAGGATCTTGGGAGCCCATAGATTACCAAATTTACCTGCCCTTATCAGAGCTGCTAATTAATGCTCCTGGGCCCTTGCCTTGCCTGAATCACTTTTACCCTCCCCCTGCCCATTCGCTTCTCACTTTATGCATATAACCTTCAAAAACCAGGCCTAGTCACCTAGCAGGAGGAGAGATAAGGGGGAAGAGAACTGTAGAACAAAAAGAGACCTCAGCCTGTAAAAGATGTTGGGTGCATTCACTTCTTGGTATTCTAGAACATCTGCCATGGCCCCCCTTCTGCCCCTCGGGAGAAGTCTGTATTATTACAACTTTTAAATAAACCTGCTTAATATGTCTTGCCTTGGTGTGCTTCTCTAGTGTTCAACTTCAACATTAGAGGGAGCAAACTCATCCCAGTAAATGGCAGTATCAATGCAAGTACATATGAATGTTAACCATGATATCTTGATCTAAATACCAGTTTTTGCAACTACAAATCATATTGCAACATGTAATTTCAATTCTGATGAGAATAAAAAGGCAAATCTGATATTTCAAGAACCATTAAGATAAATATTTTTTCTGAAGATTTTATGTCATACATATTGTAATTGCTGAACATGGGTAGTTTGTTTTCCTGAGTTGTTCTTAGAAAAAATATAAGCCATAATTTATGTTGCTTTCCACAACTTCTTAATAGTATAACAAAATAATATGTAAATGAGGTAGAATCACTAAGCAATAATATAGGTGTGCATTTAATTTATAAATGTCTGACTTGTCTCCAAAGTATCTGTAATATTTTATAATCTAATCAGATATGAACAATGGTTATTGAACTGTATGCTCTCATTGATATTTGGTATATCTATGTTTGTTGCTTTCACTGAATTTCCACGCACATTTAAGATGGAACTTTTCTATTTCTATTTTAAAATTGGCTAGAATTTTAAATAGGATGTTTGATTTACAGATAAACTTGGAGAAAACTGACATGTTCATAACATTGAGTTGTTCATTCCATGAACATGGTGTATCTCTCAATTTATCATCTTGAACTCAATTATTTTATACATTTCATATTTATAATTTTGTGCTGTTTACATGCATTTTAAGATATTTCTAAATATTTAATTTTGTTCATTTATGGCATATAAAAATAAAATACTATTATATATAAATAATTATGCATGAGTATATATACAGGTATATATGTAAACTATATCTGTATAAATACAAAAATAAGTATATGTATATGTAGAGAGAGGGACAATGGGAGACAAGATACAGATGAACAGAGAGAGAGAGGGAGAGAAGAAAGTTTTTATCCATGAGTGTGTGCTATTTTCAAGCATTAAGAAAGAATAATTCAAAGGTGAATTTAAAATACTATTTAATAAAATTATAAATTTGTATATCAACAATCTATAAATATGTTTTATATCTGAATAAGTACCAATTATTGCCATCTCTATTTTCTGACCAGTTGAATTTGGACACTTGATCTTTATATAGTGATAAATAATCTGTTGATCATAAAATAATACATTTTTAGTACAGGGGTAGCTATTGAAATTTTGTTGGGAAGTATTCTAATTCTCTGAGCAAGAGAGGATAAAATTACAAAAGTTCTGGTTAAATTCCATTTCTAGCCAGGCACTGTGGTGCACACCTGTAATTCCAGCAGCCTGGGATGCTGAATTAGGAGGACCACCAGTCGAAAAGCCAGTCTCAGGCAAAAGAGAGGCACTAAGCAACTCAGTGAGACTCTGTCACTAAATAAAATGCAAAATAGGGTTGAGGATGTGACTCAAGTGGTTGAATGGCCCCTGAATTCAATCCTGGTACCTAAATAATAATAAATAAATAAATAAAATAACATTTTCTTTTTGTCCTCTCACTTCAATGTGCAATCTCATTCTATTTCAGTATTTTCCCTCTTTGTCATAGGTGATATATTGTGGAATTTATGACACAATAAAGAGGACAAAGACAGAATGTGTTTATAATAGCTAGAAAATTACCTTAAAAGCTGTATCTGAATTTGAATTCTTTTGTATATCATTATTGTGAAATTTGGGCAAAATTTTAAATATCCCTCTAAGTCTTAGTATCCATAAAGTAGAGATGAAAAGAGTACTAATTGTTACTTTAAACATTGTTGGAAGTAATAATGTGAAATACACAATTCATAACGCTAAATATTATTTACTATTTTATTATTAGTTATTATTCAAAAGGACTATGTCATTGTCCCTGGAGAGATTTAAATTTATTTCACAACGTATGTGTCCTTGGCAATTTACTGCGGGGGCGTCCGGAATTCCAATCCAGTGCTTGACAAAGATCCGCTGGAGGATGATTGCAAAGGCTCATCCTAAAGGAATTGCCAGATGTTTTGCTCCAAAGCAGTGGTGTTTTCTCTGATATATATTACTCATTTCAGTCTGAATGGATTGCTTAAGGGAGGAAGGAATACAACAAAATTCCAGAAATATTACCTACAATCTGAAAAACAATGGGTCTTACCACTAAACAAAATTAAAAATAATTTTGCAACCGTACAATGAGTCCCTGAAAGCCTCTGGAGAAAATAGTATGTAGATCTGCCTTTGTCTCCAACAAGGCTGGTTAAATTTTAAACGATGGTTTTGTTCATGTGCATTGGTGAGGTAAAAGAATAAAGTTTCATAACATTCCTTCCTTCCTACAAAGAATATGTCAACCCTATAATAAACGTTGGTACACAATTACAATTGGGACCGCTGCCCTACTGTACCCCTTAACTCAGTAATTCATATATTAACCAGATGGACCTAGTAGAGATAGTCACATGAGATTACTTGTCTATTGTTTTTACCGTGAGAATAATAAAAATAGTCTTAGGTCACATAGAGTTTAGATATTAAGGAAGTAAATATTGTATTAGTTCACCGACGGAGTTAGAATTCTTAAAACAATTGTGATTAGGTAAGGATAATCTGTAAGGTTACTGTTTCTCTCATAATTTACTGTTCCTTGTTAAAAACAATTTCTGCCTATGCTTTGAAAACTTCTTTAATATTAACCACAAGACTGCCATTATTGCCTGAAGAAAAATGTATATAAACCCAGCCTTCCCCAGAATAAAATGGGATTGATTGCACCAGAACTAGAGTCTGTGTCTTTCATTCTCCATCCATCGCCAATGCTGTCGCCCCGTGCCCTGTTTACCAGTGTGGAACCCATGGACTCCTACTAGGGCTGGACTGCGGCAATTTACCATTTATCCTTCCTTGCATAATAAACTACCACAAAACCCTCAGCTTTAAAACAACCATTTATTTTTGCATATTATTTTTGTTCATAATCCTATATGCCAGTAATTTGGAATGCACTTAGGTAGACTGCTTTTCTCTTCTAACTTTTGCCAGGGACCATCTGTAATGCCCTTGTCATCTCTTGACTGTGCTATGACTGGAGTTCCAAGATGGACTTAGATGTTTAATATTTGTTCTGATGATCTAGTGGAATCAGATGGCAGTTGTAGAAATCAAGGTTTATAACTCTGCTTTATGTGATCTTTAATATTCAAATAGAATGAACCAGGTTGCTTTACATGACAGCCTCAGAACAATTTGCCTAGGGAGTGAAGTGGAGAACTCCATTCTTCTGCAGAACTAGTATCAAAAATTTCCATAATGAATAGTTTCTATTGCATTTTGCTGTTCTGCACAAGTGACAAGATAATCACTCATTCTCGAAGGTGTAAGTACACATTCTAACTCCATGAGAGCAAAAAAGAAAGTCTCATTGCAATGAGACAGGTATATGGGAATGGTGGAATCTGTGTCCATTTCTTATTGTCTAACAAATACTCCAGTTTTATATACTGGATATATTACCTATAATCTGTACCCTGGGACTCACTATGTTAATACAGCATTTGCCAATACCCTATTACAATTAAATCTCTCTTACATTTTGGGAAAATGACAAGCTGTCCTGGATAACTTCTTTCTACTCTGGTGAGGAGAGAGAGAGAAATTTCTAGTGTTGGTAAAACAGTGATAAAAATATTGAATTTCATTTTTATCAGATAAATAATTTAACTTATATATATAACATATTTTGGGTGTTATTTTACCAGTTATAAACTGTAGTTATAAACAACATAAATGTGTGAAAATGAAGGGTGTTTTACACACAAATTATAATAGTCAATAGTACTTAATAAATATTTAAGTGCTTGCATAAGTTTACTGCTGTCAGAGAAAGACAATTGCGTTTTTGTGTATTTTGTGCAGTGATTGTTCAATTTACTTTTCTAGTGTTAGCAAATTATTCTTTTAAATAAAAAAATGAAACCTAATAATTCTAGAATTTTACATCCATTCACATTTATAAATGTAATTCCTTCTTATTAAAACTTGAAAAAATACAGTTAAGAATATTAACCTTGATTAACCTTATTTAATCATTAAGAATAAATAGTACTGGGATATTTATGTTAATATATATTACTTAAATTATTTCAGACTTGGGGAATTTATCCTTTCTGTACACTTGAGGCAATGCAATTTATTTAGTTCTATATGTTGGAATTCTTAATGAAATTTTGACACGCTTCTAATGTCACTTGCACCTTCATTCTTGCACCTTGCATGTTCGTGATTTTGCATTTGACAATGCCTCTGGCATTCACTACATTGAAGCTCTCCTGTTAATACTGCATTTTCTGTCTGATAATTACAAAGCCTCCTGTGCATGCACAATGCTAGCATACAGAATTATGAAAAAAAGATCTTCTTAATAATATTCCATTCTATTTCAGACCCCTGAAGTGGTGCATAGAAAACTCAGTCATTGCTACTTCTGTGATCACAGGTCTGATTGACAAACATCCTGAGCAGAAGGGGAAATTTTTCCCCTTAAGTGATAAGAATTTCTCCAGAGATAAGGTGCAAAACCAGCACTGAGAGAATGATTATCCAGATCATAATTTGACCAAGAATGCTTAATTATGTGTACACCTTTTGTCCTGCCCTAATTCTTCCTCTATTCCAAGCTAAAGTTAATGTCAGCATCCCCAAACAGGACGGAGATGCTGGATCTCAATTTGCCTTCCCAATGTGGTCATATCCATTAAAGTCTACTTTCCTGCTTTTCATTATTACTTTTTCTGTTTTGTATTTGGGGTGAGCGGCTCAACCTGGTTAATTGGAACTGCTGGAGCAAGTCTTCAGATCTAGGATTCTGGTAGTGAAGTTTTAATCCAGTGGAAATATTTTCTTTTAAGTATTTTTCATGAAAGCATTACTTTTTAATCTTCTGGGAAGACAGCACAATCCCAACAGCTTAGAAAAAATACTTTCCATTATATTCATCATCTCTTCTGTATTTCAATATTTTATAATCTAAGCAATGCTAATTATCTTATATAGGATAGGATAAAAATATGGTATATGGTAGAAATGTCTTTTAAATGTTTCTATTCACATTGTGTAATCAAATATACTTACATATTCCTAGGAAAAACACAAATAATTGAACAAAAATAAACTCTAATAAATTCTCCTGTTTGATTTTTTATCCTATCAGTGAGAACTTTTACCAGGAAAGTTCAACAAGCATGAAGGATTTACTCAAGGCTCCTATAATAGAGGACTATGGTTTAATTTAGAAGAATTTTCAATCATTTGGGTGAGCTAGCAGAAATGTATTGAAGACATTGGGGGAAGGTTGGCCAATGTGAACAGACTTGTGTGTTTGCCAATGGGTGATTATGAAAGTTAGGCTCCTTTTTTCTCAAAAGTCTGAGAATTAGTTGTGGTCTCTTTGTTGGTGAATATATTTCAAAGGAATGGCTTCCAAGTTCTTGAGAATGCATTTCTCAGTTGTAAAACTGAAAGAGTTAGGAAAACCGATTTAAATATCAAGCAGTGAGAGAAATAACTTATACTTGCAAGTTTTCTAAAGTAAATGCTATAAGAAAAGGGAGGTCATGGTCCTACATTACAGAAGATTCCTGTACAAAGTTTAATCAAGCTGAGGCAAATGTTAATGTGATCTTTGCCAAATACAAGCAAAACTTCTATTCAGTTGGACAGAAAAGTCACATGCCAAAAATCAATTACATATACCAAATAAAAATTAAGTTAAAATACATTACAAAAGATATTATTATGTGTCACATTCATATATTTAGTGTTTTATCTATAATTTAAAAGAGTTTTGCCAATATTTCTATCATCATTTTATTTTAAAACCAATTATATTATTTTCTAAGGCTGCCATAACAAAACAAACACAGACTGAGGGACTTAAATGATAGAAATGTATTTTCTCACATTTCTGGGTGCTTGAATTCAAGATCAGAAGAGGCCTCTTCCATAGGTTTATATCTAATGGCCTTCCTGAAGGGTCTTACATGATCGTTTTGTGCTCACACATCTCTGTTGTGTCTGTGTGTGTCCACATTTCTTTTAAGAAACACACAATTCTGGTTGAATTATGGCCCTATCTAATGGCCTCATTTTAACTCAGTCAACATTTAAGACACTGTCTCCAAATACAATCACATTCTGAGGCATTATGTTTTAACATCTGAATTTTTGAGGGACATGATTCATCCCATTAACACCTGATAAATAAAGGCTCTGACTACCAGAAGTTCATATTACATGAATTATCAGCCTACATATTAACACATTGATCTAAGTCCTGATATGCGTATCAGTGAACGCTCAACAAATCATAATCCTGCACAAGTGATTTGAAGTAGAATCCATTAAACAAGCAACAATAAAGTTGTATCACAAAGTTAGCTCTAAATTTTGAGTTATCATTCATATTTCCATGGAATACCCTCAATATTTTATGTTTTGTGAGTTAATTCTTCCAAAGAGTATTGTAGTTCCTTCTTCATAGATAGCAGCTACAGAATATTTTAAACATTATAGAAAAAAAAAGTTAGAAATGGTTGGATGGTTAGCAGTTTTCAAAGGAACAAATACCATTTTGGCAATTTTCATGACATTTTAAATATTAAGAGTGAATTAAAAGAATATTTCTTCTTTTTCAAGTTGTAATTTACAAGGGAACTTACACAGCTTTAAGGTATAGAACATGTTGAATTCATTTAAGTATACAATGTGACATGTTTACCACAATCTAGGGTTAACACATTCATTACCTCACATAGTTATAATTTGTTATATGTGTGTGTGTGTATGTGCATGTGTGTCTATTTGTGGCAAAAACACTTAGAACAAACTCAGCAAATTTAAATATATATATATATATATATATATATATATATATATATATATAATATTTCTATCTCTAGTAATGGTAGAATGAGATCAGACAATCTGTATAATAAAATGCATATAAAATTGTGTACATTTTTCAAAATAACAGTATCAATGTAATAAATAATAGTATAAAAATATTTACTCAGACCACCACTTTTTCTTCTGATAAGTATACTAATTTGTGAACCTCTTCCTTAAGTATGTTCCAATCTCTTCTCCCCTCCTCAACTTTTAGTAGTGAAAATTGTATTTGTCAACTAGAATGTATTCTTTATTCTATCTACTGATTTAAATGTTAATCTTTTCTATAAATATCTTCACAGTCTGACCAAAAATAAATTTTCACAAACTATCTAGTGTTGGGAGAAATCCTAGTTCTTGGCTGGCAGCGTGATCCTCTCAAGTGTATAAGGAAAACTTGCAGAGAGGTCTCCCAACAATCTAGACAAGTCTTGGCCCAGTCAAGTTGAATCATAAGTTAATCATCAATAACACTATCCAATTTCAAAATACCAAAGGAAAATACATTAAAAATGAGAGAATATGTGACCAAGTATTCTTAACATAGCTTGCTTCATTTTAATGTAGCTAAAGAAACCATAAAATATAATTAGTATATAATTAGGTATGCTAGAACTGAGAAATAAAATAACTAAAATAATTTTTAGATGGTTCAACAGCAGAGTTGAGATGGCAGAAGAAAAATCAATTAAGTCATGCATAGTTCAATATAAATAATATTAAAAAATAGCAAGGAAAAATGAAGAAATAATAGATGAAAGAGTCTCCAAGTTTCAAGAAAAAAACAGGCATAAGCATTCAAGAATTTCAACAAATCTTAATAAAATGCAAAGATAACTAGACTATTCGTTAAAATGCACATAGCTTTCAAAGAAAAATTGTAGCATTCTATGACCAGTTACTGTTCATTATATACTACATCAATAGAACAAAGAAAATTATGTGATGTATGAAACTGTACCAGTGGAAATCTGCGTTGTTTATGAAGTAGTTCAGTATAGCTTCAAAGACATTTTGATTGAGTTGGCAAAATAATGGCTGCACTGTCCACAGTTGTTGCAGATAGAATCAGCTTAAAATGTCTCATTGAATTTATTTGGGTAATAGAATATTCATGCAAACCTCCACCTCCAGTACACATTTTATTTTTTCACTAATTCAAGAGGTTTTTCCACCTTACATAGGTATATTTCCTTTTTCAAATTTGGCTCACTGTTAAAATCTCTTTGTGTTACTTTTAACAGTTTACTTTTGCTATGTAACTGGTATAAAATCAACTATATACAGTTAAACTATACAATTTGATCATTTTAAAGTAACTATGTACACATGAAATTATCAACAGAATCAAGACATGAATAAAATTGGTAGTCATACAACACAAAAGTTATCTCATATTCCCTTGCAATCCAGATTACCACTGATTGTATCTCTTCTATCAAAAATAAGTTTGAATTTTTGTAAAAGAATTCTTTTGCATTGATTCTTTCCTTGGCATAATTACTTTCTGAATCATTCATATTATTGCATATACCAATATTTTGATCATTTTGATTTCTGAGGAATATTCTGTTGTATGAATATACCATAATTCTAAGGGAAGATTTTTTTTAGATTAATTTTAAAACATTTTACTACTTGTTAAATTGTTCCTATACAAGTATCCACAAGTTGTTTCACTATAGGTATCAAAGCAATCAACACAAATTGTCAATATGAATGTTTGATTTAGGCAAGAAGTAATGTCAACTGACCCACCCTAAAATGTTTATATGGATTGATAGTGCCAAGGATCTACTATTTGCTTATTAAGCAAAAATAAATTTTTGTTAGTGAACATTTGTTAGAGTACATATATTAGTTAATCAGTAGTTACATATACTCCTGCATCAAGACCAAGACCATTTTAAAAAAAAAGACCATTATTAATTTTCTGGGGTTATATCTCTTCAGTAGAGTATTTGTCTAGCATGTGCAAAATCCTGGGTTCAATCCCCCAAACCACAAACAAACCATTATTAATAAAATGTATTTATATAAACATAGTGTCCATGAGATTGGAAAATTTTGATCTTAAATGGAAACATATTTTAAAATTAAAAATTATTTGAAATAAAAGCAATGAAAAAAGAGAATATCTTAGCAAAACATTAACTCTGATTCATTAAGCCAATTTTAATAATTATGAAGTAAAATTACTACTATACAAAATTCAATGGTGTATAGGAAAGGACAATGAAGATATTAGTTTAATAAAATTTTTGTGAACTAATTTTAACAAATAATTTACCTCTTTTTTATTATTTTTGTTGTTAATATTAAAAGGAAAATATATTATGAAAACAATTTGAGATGATTTCCTCAAAGAATAATATTAGTGAAGGAAAACAGAGGAGATGGCAGATCATTTTACATATTACATATCCAAAATTAGATTTTAGTTTATCAATAAAGGAATCAAAATTTAAAATATCACTTTTCTCTTCATCTTAAAAATTTTCCCAGATTTTCTTAAAAATTTTCCCAGATTTACTTAAAAATTGATATTAAATACCTTTTATTATTTTCTTGCAGAAGGATGAATCACAAGCTATAGCAATTTCCATATGCTCTATATACAAAAAGTTATGTTGCCTAATATGTAGGTAAAATCACAAATCTATTCAAAGTTGAAATTCCCTCATATTTTTAACATTTAATGATTAAATTTTTGCCTCCTGTTATGGACTTCATATTATTATCAAAAATATTCACAATTTCCGTGTTTTTCCATGTATATGATGAGGAACTATGTATAAATATTACAAATACTGATTCTAAATTGACAGTTAAGACAAGAAAAAGTACTATTGTTTTTAGATTAAACCATTGTTCATAAAGTTATTCCTTTAAACTTTGCATAATAAAATAACCACATGCACATACACACTACATTTAAAGGAAATATATATATATATTTTTTGATGCATGAAAATTACAAATATTAGATTTTGTATTGACTAATGTTTAAGTACCTGTATTGTAAAAGAGATAAGGTGTTATTTCCCTAATATTTGTAAAATAATATTATGTCTAAAGGTATAGGTTGTATAGTTCTTTTTTCATGAAGGAAGTTCTATCACAATAAGTTAGAAACTTAAGCCAGTGATAAAATTTTTAGAACTTGTCCTGCAGATAATTGAAGCTTTTTGTTTTTCATAATAATCTGATAGTATTAGTCTCCTTCAAAAACATGCTATCTAACTCAGCATTTTAGTAAATCCTCAAAGTTCTTGTCCCTTGGAGGATGTGAACAATGTATAAACATTAAGTAGAGGTGGCAAATGTAGAAATAGGCTCTCCTCTGATTTTCATCCTTTCCTCTTCTTTTATATTAATAAATATTTTTTGAGTTTAAAAACAGTAACTTTGATGAACTATTTCTCAATATCATAACTTAGCAAATAAAGATAAAATATGTGTAATTTCATCAACATCCTGCATAGTTTTTTCAGAAGCATATTCAAATGTTGACCAAATACCGGGGGGAAAAATGAAAAAAACAAGAATAAAAGAAAATTTAAAATAACCTAGACCAGTCCCAGTGCTACCCTAGAGATCTACATTCTTCACCAAATAACTCCTAATCTGTTTAAAAACCACTGAGGCTTTAGTTCCTGGCTCCTATATTTCATTGCTGGAGACAGCTGTAGAGTAAATCAAGCATCAAATAGACTGTAATTCACTCACCTTTACACTGGTGTGCCTTTTACTACAAGGTTATATAGATGTCATAGAATTACTTGATTAGCATTCTTTTAGGGTGAGCAATACTTCAGTGCAAACCCATGAAGCTGAGCTGAATCAATAAAGTTTGGTTGACATAAAAATGAACTTTATTGAACCTTACAGAGTAGTGGTTATGACAAAAATCAGAAAAAAATATATAGCTAGAATATATATTTCTTCCTTGTTTTGCATTTTACTTTGAGTAATGCTATTTGAGGTTAAATTTGTCATGTATTTTTCATTGCAAAGGGAATTCTTACCAACTTGGGTATACACTCTAAAGAGGAGGTAGTGATTATATGCCTACTATTTTGTGGAATGTTAGATGATTGTATCTCTTGGAGATCAGGAAAACCAGTGAGTGACGTGGTCATATAGAATACAGATTCCAATTCCAACATTTTCC
This sequence comes from Sciurus carolinensis, assembly GCF_902686445.1. NCBI lineage: Eukaryota > Metazoa > Chordata > Mammalia > Rodentia > Sciuridae > Sciurus > Sciurus carolinensis. The sequence continues at coordinate 51,377 of NW_025920296.1, read as the reverse complement.
CTTCATTCTCTATGCCTACTTTGCTCTGAAATTTGACTCCATTCTCTCATGCCAAAGAGCTTTCTTAACTGGAATATTAAAACTTGCAACAAAAACTGAGACAAATATGATTTCTGTTTAATGATTTTCAGGAAAATTCTTCCTCCACGTCCTGTATTTAACTTCACCCTATAAATAGGGAATCAAGTCAACAAATAGCAAATCATGTGGAAAACATATTTGGAGTAGGGAGAAAGTTCGGTAATCACACAGAAGAGTGTTGCTCCTCCAGGAAAAGAAAGTCTGTAGGTTAGATAAAGGGTATTTATTTTGTGGGGGAACACTTACACAGTCATGCACATCTGGGCTTCTACTAGCTGAATCCCATGATTCCACTGCACAAGTCAATGCATTATAGTGATATTTTTTGGCATGCTTAGAAAATTTTTTCTTCCTTCTCCTCAAGGATAAATGTTTAAATGATTTCTTGTATTCATTCTATCTTTTCCTTTTATTCTGGAGTTTGATTTGAATTCTACATTATAGAAAGTGAGAAGAGATGGAAAAGTGTCAAAGTGTGAGTACTATAATATAAAGCTGCTCCCCCGCCCTTTACCTGCAGTCATTTCCCGCCCCCCAACTTCTTGTCAGTCTGTGAACATCTTAGCTAGCTATTGGTTCATCAGTCTGCTTGCAAGTATCCTTCTCTATTATTGGTCCCTGTTAGCCTGCAGAATTCTACTGCTTAAGAATATCTCCCCTGCCATTCTCTCTCTCTCCTCCTTGCATTCATGCTCTCTCCTACATTTCACTCTCTCTCTTGTGCACTTTCTCTCTCTTTTCCTCTCATTTTCTCTCTTACCCTGCAGGGAGACACTGTATTTGCTTAATAAACTCTCTTATGTGAGTTCCCATGTCCAGAGTGGTTTCTGGGTTCTTACAAGTACTATTTGCCACATAAAACTTTTCTCTCCTTTCAACGTATCTCCAAAAATTAACCTGCTCCTTTTCAACTGTGGAGGTTAATGGGCACTTATTTTCTTAAATCAAAAAATTAAGAAATATTAAAATAGACTACATTGTTGAAGTTAGCTTAGAAATTATTCTATAATGGACAAAGAATCCATGAGTTTTCTCCCTTGATCATTGTAGGCAACTATAGTTATTACCATCATGTTCTCTTTTTGTTTTGGTTCTGTAGTCTAAATGATATGGAAAATGACAACCCCCAAGACATAGTGACCCAGGAGGAGGAAGAAGGCAAAACATTGATCCTTCTCCAATAACTCTTCTCCCAGTGACAAGACAATCCCTGGGAAGGAGACAAACATCAATCCTAAAGTGGCAGTCCCTGGAAAGAGGACGAATATTGACCCTTATCTAGTAAATTCTTTCCCAGTGGGGATAGACCTTGGAGGAAAAGATAAGCACTGAGCCTGAACTTTGGACCCTCCATCCTTGCCCAGTAAAAACAAGTTTCAAATTCTCACAACTTGTTTCTTGAGTGCCTAAGCTGACATATTCTGTTAAAGTGATTAAGTCATCTCTCAGTGTAACCTATAAAAATCCAGACTCTTCTGTAACCGGGGCCATTTTCTACCCAGAAAGTGAGCCCCTCCAATGCCTGACTCTGCTGCTGAATAAAAGACCTAGCTGATTCATGAAGTCTGCTCCTGTCCCACTTATTTGTGCTTTCATTATGGTGCCGAAACTGTTTTGGTTATTTTAGTTTACTTAGTCTCTATGTCTCTTACTCACACTCCAGCCTTCACCTAACAATTATGCAGTGTGTGTGTGTGTGTGCATGTGTGTGTGTATCCCCTATTTGCTTTATCTTAATCTTCCTGCCACTTTCTAATCATGAAAACTTTTACCTTTAATAATTTAGTCTTGCCTCACTCAAGGTAGAAGTTTGTTGATCAGCAGTATGAACATCACCTGGGAGCTTAGGACAAAGGCAGAATATCTTTCTCTACTCCATACCTGTAAAATCAGATTTTAACAAAGACCACACATGAATGGAATGCACATTAAACCTGTCATTAAGGAGGGAAAACCATCTGAATGGTTCTTGCTTTATCACCCACTCAGGATAAAAGGAATCATCAATTACCACATTGCCTTCTGAATATCTTTCTTTTGTGATTGCTCATTTCTCAATACTATGGTCCTTTCTTTAAATCTTCAAAAAATCTAATAAGATAATTAAAGTAGATCTTCAGTGTTTATAATAATAATAGCCCAAACTTCCCTATTGTTTAACCCCATCAATGCCCACATGATATTATATTACTAAATATTAAAATTGACTAATTCATTACATTGTGTAAGTACAACTTACCATATATAAAGATTGTATTTTTAATAACTTTTCCAAAAAAGACTTATTTTGTAAACACATTGCTTTGTAATCTCACTCATAACTAACTTTTAAATCCCATTCCATGATTTAGTCCTGTGACCTACAATTTCCCAGTTTCAAAGTATTTTATATGTCCATGAGTCCTTTTTGACAGTTTTCATTTCTAAAGGATCCTTTTTTCCAAACTGATGCTTCCCAGTCCTCCAGGATTTACTCTGTTGTTGCTGAATAATGATCTTAGCAAACCTTAGCAAACCTATTCTTCAGTGTACCCATCACTCATGGAAAATATTTACTTATTACCCTATTGCAAGGAAATTCAAATTTATTCTAAATAGGAGGTAGTTATTTTTTCATCCTAACTCATATCATAGAGCCTGTCATAAAGACTAAACTCATGAATGGAACATTCTTTTTCTGATCAGCCCACTTTGTTTTCTCTAGTTGTGACAGTCTCACTGTAAACATGACATATTAGGCCAGCTTTAAGTTGACCCCTTGGCTAAGGATGTACCTCAATGGTATACTGCTTGACTAGAATGCATGAGACCCTGGGTTACATGCCCAGCAATAGGAAACAAATTAACCAATGAAACCAAACAAAAGCTGAACTTCAATGATTCCAGCTTCCTGGAAATTGTACCAGGTATAATGCCCATCTGCCCAGTAGATTTGGGCTATCCTAGTGACTTGTTTTTAAGCAACAGAATATGTCAAAAGGGATTAACTGTTACTTCTATTATGAGGTTGCATAAGATGTGACCTCTGTCTTTCTTAAAAACTCCATTGCTGCCTTGCTTACTACGCTCTGGCATAGCAAACTGCCATGTTATTAAGGACCCTCTGAAGGAACTGGGGACATTCCTCAGCCCAGAGGCAGCTAGAAACCAAGTCAATTTTTCCAGTCGTCCTTGAGGAACTGAATCCTTTCAGCAATCACATGAACTTCTAAATAGATTTCTTCCCAGGCAGATTACTATATAAGACTCTAGTCTGGGGTTACAATCTGACTGCAGCTAAAGAGAGACCCTGAAACATTTAGGTCCTGCCTGGATTCCTGGCTCACAGAAACTGTGAGATAATGAATATGTGTTTTCTTAAGGTGCTAATTTTATTAAGATTTATTTTGTAATTATAGATAAATGACAAATTCTCTAAGATATTACTGAAAATTTGTGAGGCCCTAAATACTTCAATATTATATATCAATAGATGCATTCAGGATCCTTGTACCTGGCCCAACTGTCACTGTTTTTCCTGATCTCTTACTACATGACACTTCATAATTCAGTTTTATGTATTACTGATATCTTGCCATTATATCTATTTTGATAATATCAAATCATAATTCTGTGACCTAATTAATCATTTATTATCAAGTTTTTTATCCTCAGAAATTTTTCTTAGGAGCAAGAATAATAAAAATATTTTGAGTATTCTAAAGGGTTTTTATATGGATTACACATATCAATAATTATTAAATTGGAAAGTAATACTGGTAATACTGGTCATAGAATTAATTTATTAACTGATTTAAAGATAATAATAAATCAAATAATATAAACATAAGAAATATTTTCCCCTGAAAATTACTATATTTTATAAATTAAAAGAACTTGAATAATAGTATTATTTTATTTTTTCAAATATTTTTATAGATTTCTTAAAATAAGAAAGTTGGTTTCCTTTATTCCTTCTTTCTTTAATTCACAAAATTTGGCATCCTCCGGAAAAGTTTATGGACATCAAAGTGTAAATGGGAACAAAAGAAGCAAATAATGTCCTAGTATTGTTATGAATCTAGTTTTGACCTTTTGGACTTTGAGTGTCTTAGGGATGAGATGTTATGTAACAAGATAAAACTTTGAGAGCTAATGATTTAAGAACTTACCTGTTTTCTATGAAATTCTGGAAACTAGCTAATAACAACCAAAAATGGGTAATTATAAGCATAATAACAGTGAAAATATTTTTAAAAAGTATACCAAGTATACAAACCAGTACCACACAGTGGAATTCAGACTGATGTGAACTGGCATGCCTTGCTTAAAGAAGAATCCTGTCATCATACCGTGCTGTCATTTTATCTTTTCCATCTTGTTCTTTTGGTTAGGAAAAGAAAATTCTAAGTGTCATGCTGAGGGGAAAACCCAGAGGTATCTCTGGTCTCTTTATTTTTAAATTTAAGAACTAGAATAAAAATCAAATGTGAATTGCATGGTATAGTTGGATCATAGATCATTTGTTAAAATTTCTGTTGATTTTTATTCACATATCTAAGTCATGTAGGATAATTTTATTGTGCTTTATAAGGTGAAGTCAGCATATTGCTGAATATTTAGTCTCACATTTTATATCATTATTTTTTATTTCTGAAAATGAGATACTATTATATCATTCAGCCTCTTTCTATAATTGTCTAAATCTCACATTTTTCAGTTAATGACAAGAATAGCTTTAGTTTGAATATTTGGTTAAATTCTAGGTACAAGACATGAGGGCAATCTGACTATAATTTTTATCACTCTAGAGAATCAGTCTGAACTATAGCCAAGAAGAATAAAGTAAATATTATATTCTTTTTTCTCTTCACAAGACTTGATCTATCACTATTACTATTGTTATACAGTTATCATTATGATACTTAGTTCAAGGAATTTTTTCTTCATAAGGAGAACGAATGTACATTTTCCTGAAGTGTGTTTAACCTGATGCTACAAGTCTGTTAGAGCTAAAATACACATCCAGCATATGATATGTTAAGCCTGTCACAGATGACTATAATTATCACCACTGTATTCACAAATATCTTCATTTATCTTTCATTCAAACTGACAGGCATTCATTTACATACTTAATTAAGTTGTCCAGGAGCTTAATATATTCTCTGGCATAAATTACCCTCATTTGTTTACTTATATTAAAAAGTTTAAAGAGAAATCATGAAATCTATGCTTATAGTTTTTAAATAAAGATATTAGATCCAATTAAAATCTACTCAAAACTGAAATTTGTTCAACTAACATACATGCCAACATCATGTAGATCATGAATTTATGATGGAATAAATTGCCTTTTTCTTACTGCCAAAAAAAATCTGATATTTCTGAGAAAGCACTGTGTTTGGAAGCTACTGTACTTGCTATTTTTTTAGTTGTATCACTAAAGATGTATTTAGATATAAATAAATATCTCAAAATTTGTGAACAAGAAGGACACAAAAACATTGAGAGGATAATCATAGGAACATTCACCAAATGAGTAGAAATGAGAAATTATTAAAGCAACTCCAACACTAAGCAAATATTTATCATAATTAACTGTGAATTAAACACTTAAACACAGGCATTTTAGGGATACTTCTTCTAAGCATGGTCTACAGTTGAAAATAAACAAGTTAATAACAGAAAAAACATCACTGAGAAAAACAAGAGGAAAATATTAAAATTGTGTGAAGCATATTTACTAAAATAATTGATTACATGCTTAATTTGTAATTGCACTGTAATGGTCAAATGTACTATAAAGGACTTTTGTTTTAAATATTATAATACAGCTAGCATTTTGAAAATAACTTTATTTTATAATTAGAGCATCAGAGGATTGTCTCCAATTTAAAAATAGGGAAATTTCGGCAGAGTGTGTAATATTAACCATGACTATATTGCAGCCTAAGATTATTTCTGACATTGTTATCAAATATTTTCTAAACATGAATGATTTTGTGCATATGTCATGTTTTCCAATTATAATTTGGATAAAGAATAAAATTGAGTGAAAAATGAATCAATCATATATTCAATAATAAATTACATTTGAAGACAAACTAACCAGATGGTTCATTGTGTATATTTTGAATAAAACATTCAGGTTACTGAGTACACTTATTTTCCAACGTCTATGTACTCTTCATGAAATTAAAATCTCATTCCATTTCTAAAAAACACACAAGTCATGGTATACACTATTATTCCACAGTTATATGGTGTTGGTGGATGTAAACTGTTCTATCTCTCTACTAAACCCCTTCTTCTAGGTTCCAATTCATAATCTGAAATTTCTCTGTATAGAAGAGAGATCACAATATATCCCTTATAGAATAATAATTATGTTATAATGGTTATAAAAGAAACTATAAAAGAAGAAAATTTTAGAAAAAAACAGTGTGTGAGAGTCAATATATAAAAATGCTTTTTGTTAAGAATTTTCATTGAATTTTTGAATTACAAATATTGTGCATAAATGAGAAGGACGTGGAGTGGAATCTATACAGATGGTTAGATTCTGGAGGAGTACAGCCATCTGCAAATCAATTCCACATTGCCATTTCTAGTTATCTAAGTACTGTCAGCATTGCCACCAAGAAAGGGTCCTTCTTAGGCTTAACTGAACATTCAGACTCCATGACTACAACAGGGGATATTTGGCACCAGTCTACTCAAAAGGATACAGGGCAGCAACTCTGACTTGCCAGAAGGGCCACATCCAGTGCTTCTCTCAGTGGCAATCTTGGAACAGTTTTTGTTGCAATCCATAAAGCCATCTGTGAGCTATTGTCCCTCCAGGTTATAGCTCAGGTGTAAGGAGATAAAATCCACAATCCACAGGTTTGAAGCCCACCCTTGCTTATAAGCCACCTGTTCCAAAGCAGTTATCATTTATTTTGCATCAACTCCATGAAAAGAGCTTTCATGAACCCCACACTATCCTGCCCAGTTTCAAAAGTTACCACACTCAGGGAAATTCAAACACAGTCCTTCCTATCAAGCACTCATTGTTCCCCTGTTTTAAATCCAGGCTACAACAAGGGTCATTTCCTATAGGCAATGTTGCTTGGTAACTTAGTTGACAAATGGCATCCTCATTTGTTTCTAGGGAAACAAAACTAGGAAATTTAACTGAAGTTAAAATTCTCATGCAAAAGAGGAGCATTTTTTAAAAACTCTTTGCAGCACTATTAAAACATAAAAACAGAATCCCTGTTGACTCTTTTACCTGAATATTGTTTCGATGATGAACAAAAAGCATAAAACTGGAGAACATTAAATAAATAATCACCATGGGATGAGGGATGAGACTTATATAACAAAGCTTTCATCTTAGAATCAAGTAGCAGACATAGTTTAACCTGCTTTTGTGGTGACATAAAATAGTATGTGGTCAATTAAATATGTATTTAGTCAAACTACATTTATACGTTGTTACATAGTCAGAGAATTCCTATCCACAAAATAATTGTTTTAATATGAAGACAGTCAAATGATTACATAATAAACAAAGGAAGAGGTTATTCGAAGATGTAAATGTAGACTCTCTGTAACTTATCTTAAAATTCAGGGAAAGATCAGGAACTTGACATTTATTTGTGGCCTTAGTGAAAGCGGCTTCCAGGGAATAATTCAAACCAAATAAAATTGCAATGAGTTGGAATGTGACTGGGAGTTGAGGTAGTGGATATTAAAATTATATATAACTATTGACTAAATTTTGATGTACAGGCAATAATGAAACACTGTATGCTTCAATCAGATATTTTTTTTAAGTGAGAACTTCTGAGTTGTTTTTAAAAAATGATGTGGAAAATATCAGTTAAAAAGAATAAAAACAACAGAAAAAAAGAATAAAAATCCATTGAGAATGGTGTAAAGTATACCTTACAAATTCGCAGATCATTATAAGACCTCAATTTTTAAATTAGCCATAAGACATTTTATAGATGTAAAGTGAAGGAAACAAATTTGTTTTCTAAATAATGAATATTTTGTGGTTTGTTAGGCAAACTCATTTACTATTTAACTCACCCTTCCATTAAAGCCTCTAGGAGGTGAATTGTTTATTTGATTCTCAGCAATACTAAAAATAGTATTATAGATGTTTGTATTTCTCAAGATGTACACAAAAATGATTGTGAAAATATAAACATAGGAAAAAGGAGAAATTTTGAAACTATTAAGACACGTACACATATAGTCTTTAAAAATTATATGTAATGGCAATGGCATTTTAATATTTTTTCTAGGTAGGTAAAGCTTTTAAAATATGTTTACATATATTCATTTTGGCTGTGAATAATAATCCAACTTTGCACACTGTATTTCTGTGTAACATTATAATCACTTTTTCATGTTAGAATTCCTGTTACATATATCTTCCAATTATTGAGGGGAAAATATAGTTCTCTAAAGTAATTATATGAGGAATTGAGTATATTATAAGTATATGAGATAAATTGATGGATAGTGTGGGAGGTTTCCTTTGGTGGGGGGAGTGCTGAACTTTATATTCAAATTCTCTGTGAACCTGAAACTGCTCTAAAATAGTTTATTAATTTAAAAAAATCAATAGAATAAGGGACTGTCTGCATGTTTTGAAGACATTCAATTAAAATATAAATATTGTATGCTTTTAAAGGACTAATAAAACTAAATTGAATAGTTTCCACATTGGTAGATATTCTGCTAATTATCATGTAAACCAATACTTCAGTAGGAAATCTTTAGACAAATCATAAAATGTAAAATTGAAAAACTAACTCACAAATACCATTAAGAATGACTTGCATGTATATTATATACTAAATCTTTATACATGATTTTATTGCTCTATTGAAATTTTATACCAAAATGAATTTCTATCAGTCATGGTGTATGTGTGTGTATGTGTGTGTTACTGGGAATTGAATCCAGGACATTGCACATGCAAGGCAAACACTCTACCCAAAGCAACATAGCAGTTCTTCCTTTAAAATTTCATTTTAAAACAGGATCTCCCTAAGTTGCCTGGGCTAGTCTTCAACTTTAGATCATTGTGCCTCAGTCTACTGAGTAGCTGAAATTATAGGTCTGTGTCACCATGCCCAGTTTCAAAATTAATTTAAGAATAATGACCAAATTACCCTCACTATTTCTGTCATTATTATATTCTTTAGAGACCTTCTTACCTGACTGCAAGCTTTCCTAGGCACACTTATTATTTTGTTTAACCCAACAAGTCTGAAATATTTTCTCCTGTTTTGTATATTGTCTCTTCATTGTTGATTGATCCCTTTACTCTTAAGTTTGATGTAATTCCCATTGTCTATTTTTTCCTTTGTTCCCTATTGTTATTGAGGTTTAATCCAAAAAAAACCTTGCCCAGACCAATGTCAGGAAGTATTTCTATTATGTTTTTTTTCCAGTAGCTTCATAGTTGATATCTTACATTCAGGTCTTTGATCTATTTTGAGTTTTGATAACTAATGACAGATGGGGATCTAGTTTCATTTTTTTTTTTTGTGGTGCTGGGGATTGAACTCAGGGCCTTGTGCATGTGAGACAAGCACTTTACCAACTGAGCTATATCCCCATCCCATTTTTTTCCCCTCCTGAGGCACAGGGGATTCCAACTGTGACCCTTGCGCATGCTAGGCGAGCACTCTACAAAATGAGCTATTTCTTCAGCACCCTAGTTTCACTCTTCTGCATATATATATATATATATATATATATATATATATATAGAGAGAGAGAGAGAGAGAGAGAGAGGTTCTCCAGGTTTCCCAGCACCATTCAATAAAGATACTGTTCTTGCACAAAAAATAAAATAAAATAAAACAAATATTCTAATAAATACATTCATATAGGTCATTTTTATAACTTTTGATTCATAATTTATGAAGTATTTGCACAAAAAAATGTTTGAATTTACTTCTTTGAAATTTAACAAACACTTGGCCCCATGTAACAAATCAAGTCACTGTTAAATGAAGAAGCCCAGTAAGGATCAGTGTGAACAGCGTTTCATCATGGAAGCCTGGTCTCTTCAGCAGAGGGGCAGAAGCTCCTGTAGATGGCAGAACCACATGGATGTCAGGATAGCAGCAGGAGCCATCAATAGCAGCACACTAGGGATGTAAATATTTTAAAGACTTGTCATATAAATTTTTTCCTTGCCAATAGAGAGAGAGGAGGAAAATAATCTTGCTATAATATCCTTGCCCACAGTTGTAACCATACTATTTTATCTTTGTTAAGTACACAATTTTCTAGTGAGAGACTGCTACACAAGTAGCATTCAAGTACAAATTAAACCAATTATCCATGATACCTTTCAAAAAGGAGAGGGTGCAACAAGTGTTTGCAAACTCTATGGAGTGAAATGCATGTAGACACAAAATGAACCTCCCATGAAAATTAACTCATAATAGTCCATAGCTGATATTTGAGAAAACTAGAAATATTCCAGAAGGAAACAGTATCAAACTATCACTATTTGCCAATGATATGATTCTATATTTGGAAGGTCTAAAAAATTCCACCCCAAATCTTCTAGAACTAATAAGTGAATTCAGCAAAGTATCAGAATATATAATCAATACCCATAAATGAAACACTTTTCTATACATTCTGTACCTGCTGCAGAAAGGTAGAGATGGTGTTAGGTTATGACTTTGATCCCACTTTGAAGGAACTCAGCAAATATTTGAGGAATGAATGAATGAATATTCAGTACCTGTTTGTCAGTGTTCTCCACAATGAGCACATTGCTGTCTTTGTTTTATCCATCATCCCATAGTGCCAGTCTATGAATCAGCATCCACTTATCTTAAACATTAAGCCTTTGTTTTTTTGAGATTGGCTTATTTTGCTTAGCATGATATTCTCTAGTTCCATCCATTTACCTTCAAATGCCATAATTTCATTCTTCTTTATGGCTGAGTAATATTCCACTGTGTATATGTACCACATTTTCTTTATTCATTTTTGTGTTGAACGTCATCTAGGCTGGTAGACCATAATTCAGATATTGTGAATTGAGATGCTATAAACATGGATTTGGCAACATCACTGTAGTATACTAATTTGAAACCCTTTGGGTATAAACAGAGGAGTGGGATAGGTGGCTCAAATGGAGGTTTCATTCCAAGTTTTCTGAGAAATCTCCATAATGCTTTCCATAATGGTTGCACCAATCTGCAGTCCCACCAGCATTGTATGAGTGTACCTTTTCCCCCACAGTCTCACCAAGTTATTATTCCTTATATTCTTAATAATTGTCATTCAGACTGGAGTGAGATGAAATCTTAAAGTTTTGATTTGCACTTCTCTAATAGCTAGAGGTGTTGAACAGTTTTTCACATATGTGTTGATTGATTGTACTTCCTCTTCTGTGAAGTGTCTCTTCAATTTCTTAGCCCATTTCTTAGTTGGGTTATTTGGTTTTTTGTTGTTAAGATTTTTGTCTTCTTTATATATCCTGGAGATTAGTGCTGATTCTGAGGTATGTGTGGGGTAAAGATTTTCTCCAATTCTGTAGGCTCTCTCTTAACATTACTGATTTTTCCTTTGCTGAGAAGAAGTCTTTAAGTTTGAATCTATCACGTTTATTGACTCTTAATTTTACTTCTTTCACTTCAGGAGTTTTGTTAAGGAAGTCATGTCCTAAGACAGCATGATGAAGATTTGGGTCTATCAATGTAAATTCCTGTCAATGTAAATTTTTTCTTCTATTAGGTGCAGGGTCTCTGTTCTAGTGCCTAAGTCTTTGATCCACTTTGAGTTGACTCTTGTGCAGGGTGAGAGATAGGTGTTTAATTTCATTTTCCTGTGCATGCGTTTTCAGTTTTCCCAGCACCATTTGTTGAATAGGTCATCTTTTCTCTAATGTATATTTTTGGTACCTTTGTCTAGTACAAGATAACCATATTTATGTGGGTTTGTCCCTGTGTCTTCAATTTTGTACCATTGGTGTGCATGTCTATTTTGGTGCCAATACCATGCTGTTGTTACTATTGCTCTATAATATATTTTAACGTCTGCTATTGTGATGCCTTTCACTGCATTCTTCTTGCTAAGGATTGTTTTGGCTATTCTGTGTCTCTTATTTTTACAAATAAATTTCATGATTGCTCTTTCTATTTCTGTGAAGAATATCATTGGGAATTTACTAGAAACTGCATTGAATACATACAACACTTTTGGTTGTATAGCCATTTTGACAATATTAATTCTTCCTATCCAAGATCATGGGTGATCTTTCCATCTTCTAAGACTTTCTTCCTTTCTTTAGTGTTCTGTAGTTTTCATTGTAGAAAACTTTCACCTCTTTTGTTAGATTGGTTCCCACGTATTTTTTGAGGCTATTGTGAATGGGGTAGTTCTCCTAATTTCTCTTTCAATGGATTTATCCCTGTATATAGAAATGCATTTGATTTATGGTTATTGATTTTATATCCTGCTCCTTTGCTAAAATCATTTATAAATTCTAGATATTTTCTGGTGGGATTTTTCTTTTTGGATCTTCTAAATATAGAATCATGTTAACAGCAAATAGTGATGTTTGAGCTTTTCTTTTCCTTTTTGTATCCCTTTAATTTCTTTCATCTCATTGCTCTGAGGAGAGTTTCAAGGATGATGTTGACTACAAGTAGAGAAACAGGCATCCCTGTCTTGTTCCAGTTTTTAGAGCAAATGCTTTCAGTTTTTCTGCATTTAGAATGATGTTGACATTGGGCTAATAGATAGCTTTTACAATGTTGAGGTGTGTTTCTACTATCCCTAGTTTTTCTAGTGTTTTGAGCATGAAGATGTGTTGTATTTTGTCAAGTGCTTTCTCTGCAACTATTGAGATGATTATGTGATTCTTGTCTTTAATTCTATTGGTGTGATGAATGTTTATTGATTTCCTTACACACATGCCGCATGGTGGAGTGAAGTGAGGCCATCAGGAGCCTGCATATAGTCCCCAGCCAAGTTGGGGAAAGAAAAACCATGTACCGTGGGTTTGGGACCAGACTCCAAGGGTACAGTGTCCTCTAATGCTCCAGAAACCTGACCCCAAACAAATCTTTCCCCCCCAAAATTAAGCCTTTGTGTAAAAATCCACCCTCTCTCTGGGCACCGCACAGGAAGAGTGTTCACTGCTCGCTTAAAGGACACATTCTGGTTTTCCAGAGATCTGTTGGACTGTTCTGGTAGGTGATATAGGTTAGCCTGGGTGTTTGTGTTGTGGAGAGTCTCTGAGGCCTTGGCATTGAGGTCAAGGAGGCCCTCCAGGGTCTTTATGCCCCACACCACCTGTGCTGGGCTCTGCCACAGACTGGACCCCATGCTAGGCTTTGTGAGTGCCAGAGATGGACCCTGACTCCAAACCTGGCCATCCATCCAGGGGCAAAGATGAGCAGGCTGAATGGTCCTCAGGGCTCCAAACTTAGGTTGCTCACCTACCAGCATGGGAGGTTCACAGAAAAGAGAAAGCTCATGATGGACAGAGGCATTTGGGCCTTCTCTAGAGAAGAAGGCTGGCCTTAGAGGGAGGCATCAGTCCCACATGCCCAGTCAGGGTTCCACATGATGGGCCAGGTCTGATGGAGTGGGGGCTCCATCTGGAGCAAAGCATGGGCACGTGTGTTTCTGTGGAGAGGAGGGTCACTGGTTTGAACAGGGCCAGCTACTCTAACATAGTGGCACAAGTACGATCTAAAAGATGACCATGGTGTGGATACCATGCTGCTGCACTGGGTGTGGATGGTCCCTGGGGACTCTTGCAGTTGAGGACCAGCAGGGGTGCTGGCTTTCAGATTGATCTGACAATGTCTGGTTTTACCTTAAGGTCACCTCTGTTTCTCTTTTACTGTTTCCTCCTCCTTGATCTCTTCCTCTGTCACCCTCACCCAACCCAATCCTTAGTCATTCCTTGACTCCTCTCAAGTGTCACTCTCTCTGAGAAGACAGGAAGGGCCTCCTTAAGCATGTGACACTGCCCTTGCTGCATGACCCCTCTGTGTAGGACTCTTAGCAGCTCCTGGCTTATGGCCACTTTCTACATTTGGCTCCCAATAGAGCTGGAAGCTGCTGAAGACTTGTATGGTGGGCTCTCTTGTGTCATCCAGCACTATGCAGGCCACTCAGAGGTCCAGGAGGATGCTGAACTTCATTCTGGGCTAGGTGGGTTGCACACCTCACCAGTGCTGCTCAGAGACTAGGAGCTCACTCAGAAGAATTTTCCCACATGGGTATCCAATGGCTCAGGTTGGTCACTGGGGTGAAGGTTTTCTTCCTGAGGAGGGAGAACCAGCAGGTGATTCACTCTTCAACTGAGCAAAACCCTGACACCAGGAAGAGGCCAAGGCACCTTCCTTTTTCCCTCCATGCCTGAGAGCAATATGACTTCCTGGACCAGAAGAAAAACCCAAGCCCAAGATCTTTTTTTTGATCAAAGAAATTATGAGACTCTTTAAATTCCTCTTTCCATCAAGTTGAATGTGTTCAGTGCTGGGTCTTTCCCATTACTTCCAGAGTAGCAGGCAACCTGCCCACCTGGTTTGCTTGAGTTGGAAGACTGCAGAGGGTAGGGTGGGCCTGCCCCCCAACTCACTCACTGCTGCCCCCCCACTCACTCACAGCTGCCACCAGGGTTGGATGGAGAAAGGTAAGGAAACAGTACTGAGTCATGGTTAGGTAGCTGGCTTTGGGGACACTGAGTCGAGCAGATGGTTAAAATGGAGGCTTGAATTTATGGCCCTACTGGGAGATGTACTTTGCTCTGAGCCTTTGGCATCTGGTGCAGTTCCCCTGGCCTCTGCAGATGGCAGTGTTAGAATCTGAGATGGGCCACATTTGGCCCACAGGAGAAACTGTTGCATTCCTGACCCCAAGAAACTCTGCGAGCACAGACCAGTCCCTCTGCAGCTTGGCATCCTGGTGCAGCAGGCACAGGGTGGCCAGTGAGAGTAACTGCAGGGTCAGGTTCAGTCCTTTAAGGCCCTCTCCTGACTCAAGGGTGCATTCCAAACTTTCTGAATGATACCCCTGAAAACACCTCCCTGCCAGCATGGGGTGGGAGCTGGGGCCCCTCTTTCCTCTCCCAAAGAAGCGGAAGTGGGGTGGCCCTGTACAGTGGTGACTCTCTCCACATAAATATTATCAGTCTCCTCTCTCCCTCCTCTCTGATCCTGGACTGGGTGGGAACCAGCATCCCTGGGACAGCACACAGTCATTTCCTAGACACCTATACATAGGAAAGTGAAGCAGGTCACCTGGCCCTTGGTATTGATAGTTACCATGATGATACATACCTCCATTTGGAAGGTGTTCTGATGTCCTGTTGCCTGTGCACACACACGTACACCTGCACATCTCAGGCAGGCTGTGTGCTCACACAGTGATAGTAGTGCTCTCTTTGTGGGGAGAAGGGGTGTCCACATTCTCACTTGCTCACCTTTTAAATGAGTTTAATGCATTTACCACAGAATTAAAAGAAAATAAAGAAGACTAATTGGCCATCCTATCATCTAGTCTTTGGTATTTTCACCAAGAAAAGCACATATTTGCTGCTAAATATTGGTATAGGAGAAACTTCCATTAAGTACTTTTAGCAACTGCAAAGTGACAACTTTTGTTTACATAGTCTACGCCTTCATTGGACTTTATCACAGGCTATCATTTGGTGGTCAAGTCTGGGTAGCTGGGATGACTTTCTTCATTGGATATATCTGTATATGTGTATGTGCATTGAATTCTCATTAGATCTGCACACATATTCACAGAACTGGAAAAGGACATTGTCCATGAAGTCCAGCAGTGTCTGCCAGATCCCAAGGCCCATGCTGTTCATTAATCCTGCCATTACCCACTTCTACATGTGAGGAGGAGGCTAGCTTTTCCTTTGCAAGTGTCTGGAAGGCATGGGATTCATCCCATCTCCCAGATTCCAGGGCCTGGCCTCTTTCTACCACAGAGCACCATTCATCTGGTTTGACTGGGCTATGTTTATGTGACTAAACCAAGATGATGTGGACAGTCTTGAGGGCCACATTGTCAGGAGGGCACTCCAGAGTCAACACTTTTCCAAAAATATTGCAAAAACAAGACACCAAGCAGCAAGACCTTCCAATCAGTGACAGTCTTTCTGATTCCTGCATGCAGAGTATCAAGCTAGTAGAAGGGAGACCTCCTTATTTCTTTGATCACTGTGTTTACTGAAAGAACAGAAGCTAAGAAAAACCCCGTGTTCCTCCTTTTAACATGTAAGTACAGACTAGATAATTGCAGAACATGAGGTAGACTGGGTACTCAAAACATTTCTGAGGAGGCCACTGCTGCAGATGCCCAGAGGTGTAGTCTCTGGGTGCCACTGCTGCTCATGCTGCCATGGATGCTGGGATGTCTTTTCCACTGTTGCCTCTCCCATGTGCACCACTACCATCAGCCAGAGGTTTTCTCTTGGGACACAGCTGCCACTGACACCACTGCCGCAGGTGCTCGGAGGCCTTTTCTCCAGGTGCTGCTGCTGCTGTTGTCTCAGACACCATCATCTGGAGGTCTACTGCTCTCCATGCTGCCTTGGATGCATGGTTGCCACCTACACTGCTGCTGCTACTGCTGACACAGCCACATTAAAAAATAGAAGAAGAAAGAAAACCCAAATTACTAAAATAATTGATTTAAAAAAGGAAGTATCACAGTGGACATAGATAAAATGCAGAAGATAATTAGAAAATATTATGAAAATTTGTACTCTAATAAAATAGAAAATTTTGAAGACATTGACAAATTTCTAGAGACATATGTTCTACCTAAATGAGGAGGTCAGACACAATTTAAATAGAACAATTTCAAGTAATGAAATAGAAAATGCTATTAAAATTTACTAATTAAGAAAAGCCCAGGACTAGATGAATTCTCAGCGAAGTTCAACAGGACCTTCAAAGAAGAATTATCACCAATACTCCTCAAATTATTCCATGAAATAGAAAAGGAGGGAACCCTTCCAAACTCATACTATGAGACTAATATCACCCTGATACCAAAACCAAACAAAGACACATCAAGGAAAGAAAACTTTAGACCAATATCCCTGATGACCATAGATGTAAAAATTCTCAATAAAATTCTGGCAACTCCCATACAAAAACATATTAAAAAGATTATGCACCAAGATCAAGTGGGGTTCATCCCAGGGGTGCAGGGATAGTTCAAGATATGGAAATCAATAAATGTAATTCATCATATCAGTAGACTTGAAAACAAGTATCATATGATTATCTGAATAGAAGCAGAAAAAGCATTTGACAAAATACAGTACCTCTTCATGCTCAAAACACTAGAAAAACTAGATACCAAGAACATACCTCAAAATCATAAAAGCCATATGTGCTAAACCCAAGGCCAACATATTTTTATTTAAATTTTTAACATTATTTGCTCTAATTAGTTTTACATGGCAGTAGAATGCATATATGTTTTGATAGATCATACATAAACAGAGTGCAATCTCTCATTTTTCTGGTTACACATATTGTAGGTTCACATTGATCATACAGTCATACATGTACATGAGGTAATAATGTCTCTTTCACTCTACTATCATTTCTGCACCCATCCCCCTTCTCTTCCCTTCACTTCCCTCTACCTAATATAAATTAACTCTATTCTTCCCTATCCCCACTATTACTGTGAATTAATTACTGTCCTCATATCAGAGAAAACTTTCACCCTTTGGGTTTTGGGGTTTGGATTATTTCACTTAGCATGATATTCTCAACATAATTCTAAATGTAGAAAATTTGAAGCATCGCTCTAAAAATTTGAAGAAGACAAGGATGTCAGTGCCCCATAAATATGGAAAAGTATGTGTGAATTAAAATAAATCTTTAAGAAAGTGTGCTAACAAGTCCAAACATAACTGTTTTTATTTTTCATGCTATTTTTGGGAGATCTCCAAAATGTTCTTTAAAACCCAAACACACTTGCTTTACTGGTTTGCATTAGTGCCTTCTGTACTTCCCGAGATAAAGGGCTCTGGGCTGGTCAAGCCGCAGTTGGAGAGCAAGACATCTCTTCCCCAGGTCCTTCCTCCAACTCTTGGAATGAGGCATGTGGGGCGGCTCCCGCCACCCTGAGCTCTTTCCCAGGAGCTTCCACCAGGGGGTTGGAGCCAGGCCACTGCCCAGGCGCTCCCCGCTATCTGTACGGGGACGGGAAGGAGGGGACCTGTCAGCGGGATCAGACCTCCTTCCTCCACTTGGGAACCTTGAGTTGGGCCTCTGGGATGCAGAAACCCGCGGAGGCTGCCTGGAAGGCTGCGCGGCGGGCTGCGGGCGGGCTGCGCGGGGGGCTGCGCGGGGCGGGGCCGGTAGGTGGCTGCGCCGGGTTCGCGGGGAGCGCTCCTCCTCCTGCTGCGCTTGCGGAAGTGCGAGCGCTGGGCACCCCCGGGCCTGCGTTTCCGTGCAGCCGCTGCCGCCGCCTCCTCCAGAGCGAGCTGGGCCACATGCGGCCCTGGCCCTGGCTACTGAACAGGGGCACTAGAAGAAAGGGAAAGAAGCCCGACGAGGTGCTGCTGAAGGACGCCCTGAAGCTCTGGGTGACCAAGAGGAGCAGCTGCTCCTTCATCCTAGAGCAGCGTGGCGGGTAAGGCGAGGGGCGCGGCGGCCTCAGCGGTAAGGGGCTTAGGGGGGCGGGGTGGCTGACTCGCAGCTCCCAGCCCAGGGTGAGTCGCAGGTGGGGATTTCTTGGGAGACACGGGGTCAGGATGGCCTTGCCTCGGGTTTGTTTCCTTTCTTCTGCATTTCCTTGGCTTGTCAATGGTGTCTACTCCGCGTCCCCCACACCCCGCCCAAGTTACAGCCGGCCTTTGCTGGAGTCTTGGAAAGCAGTTGTCCTGTTACTCTTCTTCCCTGCAGCTCTGCTGTGCTTCTTAGTTCCTTAAGTTTTCTTGATTCTTTCCTTTATTTTTTAAAGAAAAGCATGTCATCTTTGAACAAATTTTATTTCTCTTCTCTCTCTGTATACCTTCTGTTTCCTCTTTTCGTCTTAGCATATTAGCTGGATCTTTCATTGTGATGTTGAAAAGGAGTGATAGGAGAAGTTGTCTTTACCTTGTTCCTGGTTATCAGGAAAGTGTTGAGTTTCTCTGTAAGTGTGATGTTAATTGTAGGGTTTGGGGGCCAGAAGGTAAATGATATTATCAAGTTAGACAAGTTCTTAATTCCTCATTTGCTGTGTTTTTTTCTTTTAATCATGAATGGGTGGGTGTTCCATTTTTGTCAAATGCTTTTTGTATCAATTGGAATAAGTTTGTGATTCCTCCCCCTACTTCTATATTGATGAATTTTAGAATGCTGGACCATTGTTGCATACTTGGAGCAGTCCCACTTGGTCATGAGGTATAATTTCTTTTATATGTTGGTGGATCCTGTTTGCTGGTGGAATTTCTTGTGGTGTGAACAATTGAAGTCAGGGAGTTGGGCATACTAGGCAAGCACTCTGCCACTGAGCTACATCCCTAGCTCCACCCCTTTCCTTTTCCTTTGTGTGACTGTGACATGGGTTTCTTGTGGGCTTGGTTTTCTTTTCTTCCTTCTTTTTTTTTTTCTTAAATCCATTCTGAAAATCCCTGGGTGTTTTTGGTTGGTGTATTTAGGCCATTCACATGTAAAGTGATTGTTGGCATTGTTAGATGAATCTCTACCAGGTTGGTAACTGTTTTCTATTCCTTGTTCTGTTCTTTTTCTTTTGAACCACTTTTCCTGACTTCTTTAGCAGTTGAATGCTTGGTGATGCCATTTATCTGTTAGCTTGCCAACAGTAGGTTGAAAAGAATTTGTAGTATATATTTCTGGTTTGGAACATAATTTCCAGATTAAGTCTGTGTCTACAAATATTATGCTGTTTCACATGAAATGTAGATTTTGTGTGTGTGTGTGTATTTGGGATTGAACCCAGGGACGCTTAAGCACTGTGCCATATCCCAAGTCTATTTGTAGCTCTATTTTGAGACAAGGTCTCAGAGTTGCTGAGGCTGGCCTTAAACTTGTGATCCTCCTGCCTCAGCCTCCTGAGCCACTGGGATTGTAGGTGTGCACCACCATGCTTGGCCTAGATGCAGATATAGTATTCCCAGATCCTGTCTCATCTTTTCTGACATTGTCATCCATTTCACTTATTTACATAGTGTAATCACTCAATAAACTTTTTGTTAACCCTTCAAACATTTCTTTTAAATTGCTTAGGGATAGGAAAAATGAGAAATTTGAATCTACCCTCATTCATTTCCTGAGACACACTTCTTCTTTTTACATAGCTTAGAACTACTGACCTCTGTGTTTTCTTTCTCTCTGACGAATTTGATGGTTAGGTCTGCTGGAAATGGATTTCCTTTCTTTTTCAAGAAAGTCTTTCATTTTCAATTTTGAAGGATAATTTCACTGGACACAGCCTGGCATGGTGGTCCTTGCTGGTAATCCTACCAATTTGGTAGAAGGAGGCAGGAGGATCACATCTTTGAGGTCAGCCTCAGCAATTTTTGAATCCCTGTCTCTAAACAAACAATAAAACAACTGGGGATGTGGTTCAGTGGTAGAGCACCCCTAGATTCAATACCAGGTATCCCCCCCAAAACAAATCCTCACTTCATTTAGATTTATTGGTTTGTGATTCATTTCTTTCAACACCTTATTTCAACTCCCTTGATCGCATGTTTGGAGTAGTCTGCTATAATTACCGTGTTCTTCCTAGGCTGTCTGCTTCACACCCCCTCTTCTTTAAAGATTTTCTTTTTGTTTCTGCAATTTGAATATGATATACCTCAGTGTAGATTTGTAAATATTTTTCCTTTGTTTTTTTTTTTATAATTTTCTGCGTGGTGTTCTCTGTACTTCTTGGATCTGTGATCTGGGGTGTGTCATTAATTTTGGAAAATTCTTGGTCATTATTGCTTCACATGATTGCTTTCCTCTTCTTCTGTTTTTCCAGTTTGGGGTCCTTCTATCTTTGGGAATTATCCCCAGCAGTCAGATATTGTATACTTCCTATGTCTCTGTCTCACTCTTGGCTTTTCAGTGTGTGGGGGGGTTTCTGTTGATCTGTCTTCAAGTTCACTGATTGTTTTCTTGACTGTCCCATCTACTGATGAGCCATGGAGGGCAATCTTCATTTTTGTTTATTTCTATTTATTTTGTTTTTCATTTCTTAGAGTTTCCATCTGTCTGCTTTCATGACCTAGTCTTCCATACTCTATACCTTTTCTTTAGAGCCCTTCACCTATAAATCGCACTTATTTTAAAAGTTCTCTCAAAGTACCAAGATCTGTCTTATCTGTGTGTCATTTTGATGCATGCTTTATCTTTTCTTTTTCTTTCTGGTTTCTGGGGATCAAACCCACGGCCTTGTGCTTATAAGGCAAGCACTCTACCGACTGAGCTATCTCCCCAGTCCTATCTTTTAATCATGTGTATTTTCTTGCCTACTGGCATGTTTTTCTATATATACATATAGAGAAAACTTATTATGGTATATAAACAACTTATTATTTATACATATATATAAATAAGTACTAACAAGTGAGGAAATCATCTTCCGTGTGTGTTTTGCTACTCTGCTGGGACTTGGTTCTTTGCAGTTTCCTGTAGCTGAAGGTACCAGAGGCCTCACATTCCTCCATGTCCCTGGTTGTGTCTCCCCTCTGTCCCTGGGTTAAGAACTTCCCAGTCTCCCTGCTCTTTGAGCTGTCATGTGCTCTCATTTATCCTGGAGCTTTTGCTGTTGGCAAGGGGGAGGGTCCTAGAATCATCAATCAATCTCAGTCATCAGTGGACATGTGACCCTGGCCTGTGACATTCCCAAGAGTTTTCTAGCCACTTCCTCCCACCCCTGTGGGGACAGGAAAGCCAGAGGGGACACAGGAGCCAGAGAAGGACTTTCCCCAGCTGGGGTGAGGCCCTGAGGATGCCTCATGGCCTTATTCTTCCCTTGTCCAGAGAGCTGGGCAGGTGTCCCTGGGGTCTTTCAGTGGGAACTGGTGGGGTTCTGGTGAGAACACCTGTGCTGCCTTGGGGTCCCTTAAGATCGCAGCACCAGGGCTTTCTTATTCTCTTTCAGTCAGGCCCTCGCACAGTGAGACTCAGGACTCAAGTGTCCTGCAGTTTATGACCTCAGCACTGGGGGAGCAGGTCCCAGCTGTGTCCCTCGGATTACCTGTGCCGCTTTAGCTTTGGGGATTATGTTTTGACCCGTGACCTCAGTTCTCCGATGAGTCCAAGAAAAGCCTGTGATTTGCAGTCTGCTTGGCCTCTGCTTGTATTTATGGGAGGGGTGCTTCCCAAGCTCTTTGCATGCTGGAACTGAAGCTGGAAGTCCCCTTGTGGCTTTTTGATTGCTGCTCTGCCCACCTGCCCACCAGTTGAAGGGTCCGGGTTGACACAGACCTCCAGACCTTTCCAGAAGCACGTGAGAGAAATTCCCACTCTGCCTCAAAACTCAGCACCCCTCTGTGACTGTCCAGGTGCTGCACACTCTCCCTGTTCTCTTCATTCCATGTCACCTAGAGTCCCCCAGGCTGCTGTTACAACGTCTGCAATGGGTTCTGTCAGAGACATCTGAGAAGCGCCTGGGATGGGCTCCTTTCTAGTCTTCCTCAGTGTCTCCACCAGGATTTTTTATAGTTGCTAGACAAACGTGGCATTTCACCGGTCTTTTGAAAACACAGCCTTAAGTGCCCTTAACCCAGCCTGCTGTTTTCTTCCACTGAGCTCTGCTAAGCTGCCTGTGGGATCTGTATTAAGTGTCAGCGCTCCATCTAGCAGACAGGACAGCCTTCCTGTCCCTGCTCTGTCGTCTGACACCAAATAACAAACCCTTAAAGGGTCAGGGGACTAGCCAAAGAATAATTGCTGTAAAACCACACATGTCCTTCCTTCTGCTGGGGAAAGTCATCCCGTAGGGCAGGTAAGGGTGGTGTAGGTGCCGGTCATCAAGGAAGAGGTTGCACAGGGTGAGCAGAGTGTGTCTTGGGTGTGGAGGTTGGCAGCAAGAGAGGGTTGATGTGCAAGTAAGTCTGTCAAGGGTGGTGGAGGCTGGGCTTCTCTGTTGGAGAAGAGAGCTGTGAACAAGGAAAGAAGTAAGAATGAACATGGGGAGTGGGTCACAGGAGGCATCAGTGTGAACTCAGTTTATCTGTATGTAGATTATGTATACATACACACATTGCATTAGAGATGTGTATGCCTGTGTGCAAATACATGAGTCCTACATATACACACAGACCCGGTTACCAATGAGCTTCCAGACACCAGCTTTTTATTTTTATTTTATAGCAGGGATGGAACCTAGGGCCACATACCCACTGATCCACATCCCCAGCCCTTTTTATTTTTTTTATTTTGAGCCACGGTTGTGCTAAGTTGCTGAGGCAGTCATTGAATTCACAATCCTCTTGCCTCAGCCTCCCAAGCCAGTAGAATGCCAGGTGGCTTTTGTGTAGCAATCCTCTTGAAAAGAAATAGAATTTCTGGGAAAAAGTCCCATTTTTGGGATGGTGCAGGGAAAGTACGAGACAATGTTGGAATATTTTATTGTGGCAGAGACTATGAAAAACCATGAGTACATGTCCAAAGGACACAGAACCCAGCTTGAAGGGATTTCTACCTGCCAAACCTGGGACAGTTAAATCATCCGAGTAAATAATAGTAATGAATTCTTACTCTTTGAAGAAAAGCAGAAAAGATGAGACCATACTGATAAAAGTGAATAAATTGAAAGTTTGAGGAATGGGAAATTTATATAACTTCATTATTTGTCTCTAGGAGGCTTGTGAGTTACAAGGGAAAAAGGAATAAGTTCATGGTGCAGAGCCCAAGCAGCCACTAACTTAAGAGACCAAGTGAACATCACCAGGAATGGAACAAGTTGAAATTGTGTCCACCTGAGAGGATGTGATGCATAGCATTCATTCTGTGAGGCTGGCCAGAGACTTTAACCTGAATCTAATCAGCATCAGGCAAGCCAAAACTGGGATTTGATGCTGAAGAACTGGCCAGTAATCTTTGAAGCCGTCAAGCTCACGAAAGTCAAAGGTGTGTTGGGAGATGTGACGGCTCAAGGCAGTGGGTGATTCTGAACAGGTCCAATGTGGTAGAGTCATAAGACAAGCAGTTCTCAACTCCTGTGGGCTGGATTAGTGCCTTTGTTTCTACAGTGGTACAAAAGCAACCTGTGATCAGTAGAAACCATACAAGCATTTTTTTAAATAATTTTTTTGATGTTAATAGACCTTTATTTGTTCCCTTTCATAGGGTGTTGAGGATGCAACCCAGTGCCTCCCACATGCCAGACAGGTTCTGTGCCACTGATCCCCAGCCCAAGTCCCCATATATACAGTTTTGAATTTGGATCTTTTCCTGGGGATGTGCCCTAATCCTCTGTGATGTGGGTCAGGCCCCAGTCAGCCTGTGATCATGAGGGCCGTCCAGTGACAGAGTGCCCTGCTGCCAAGGCGGGAGGAACAAGTGGATACATCCCATGCATTTCCAAGTCACAGAGTGTTCCCCTTAGGATGGGTTTGTGAGGCACTTGGAAACTGGCAGGATCTGAGGAGCAGAGGGTAGGAATGTCCCAGTGTTAACTTTCTGAATTGTGGGGTGCTCTGTTGTGTTGGCACATGTCCCTGCTGGTGTGAAACATGCTGCACACTCTGGGGTGATGGGGTGGCAGGTCAGTGACATACTCCTTAATGATTCAACTTCCTTTAACATTGGGGTCTTAAACCAAAATAAACTCCTCAGGTCACTCAGGGCCCTCTCGGGGCCTAGTAGTGAAGGAGCATGGGCAAAGGAAGGTGGAGGGCTTCAGCTCCTCCAGGGAGGAGGGATTGGGTTTGTTCACCTGCCAGTGATTCAGGATGCCATTCATCACAGCAGAATGCCAGTCCTTCACCTACTACCTGTGCCTTCTGTCCTGCGGGGTCTTGGATGTGTTGTCATATTTCTCAGGGTACCTTTCTGGAGTAGAAAGGGATTATTCTTCCATGTGAGATGTGGATATGATGAGGATCCTAACAGGTGACACTTACCTGGTGCTTGAAGGGCCTGGCAATAGTCTAGGTACTTTGAATGATGACTTAATTTCCATAATTACCCTTGGAGGCATATCGTGGTTGCTTTATCTTCCAAAGAGACCAGGGCACAGAGAAATCAGGTAACTTTCCCAAGGCCACACAGCTTGAAAGTGGTAGAGCTGGAGTTCCAATCGGGCAGTCTAACTCCAACAGCAGATGCTGGGGAAATGGGTGTGAGGAAGCTAGAGCTCTGGGCCCCATGGATCTCTGATTCTGCAGGGTTTTGGAGCTATGCCTGGGCTCTCACCAGTGACCATGCTGCTTCCGCATGTGGGAGTGGCAGCTGCACACTGGCTGCGGGTCTGCATGTCCCTGAGCTCACAGGTGTGTTTGCTTCTCTTTTGCCTTATACGTGGCCTGTTGGGTGCTCTGGAGGCAGTGCTGGATTCCAACACTGAGGGCGCTCCCTTTCGAGTTCCGCTTCAAGTTCCTGGCTCACAGGTGTACTCTCCCATAGCATGTGGAGAGTTCCTGGATGGATGCAATGTTCACTGGGCCATAGCCACTGGTGAGTCTTGTTCCCGTTGGAATGTTTCAGACCCTGAGTTGTGAACATGCGGAGCAGCTGCTTGTTGGTGTGCTTGCAGGTAATGCCCGGGGAGCCTCACCTGATTTCAGAAGCTCTGGCTCTCCTCCACATGTCTGTCTCTTTCTTAGTGATCAAAAGCACACTGAGCTATGAGTGTGAGTGAGCCTGGCTTCTTAGGGGTGTGTTTCAGGGCACTCACGTGTTTTGGGGTATAAAGTGGTCCCTTTCCTTTACCGTCTTGGTGTCTGATTAACAGGGTTTTCCCAGGTGTGTGCGTGTGTGGTAATAGCCAGGGGCAAAGTGCAAGGGCTGTGTCTGACTTGGGCAGTCTCCACCCCACGTTGCACGTCTGTGCCAGGAGACTGCATCACTGGGCTGCCGGGTGCTGAGGAAGTTTTCCTTGGGTCGACACAGGTCAGGTTTGCCTGGCTTGTTTTCTACCATTGTCCTGCCCTCAGAAGGTCCTGAGTAGTGAATTGTTCTTTTCAGGGTTCTCTTGTGGGGAGTGAGGATGGGAGGCTTGAGTATGTTCTGGTGTGAGGATTGTGCTGTTGACTGAGATATTTGTACTTGTGCAGGCATTACTTGGGTGTCTTGCATGTCGTTGACTCGCCCTCATACTTGGTTGTGTGCTGAGCATTGAGAAAGGATCCCTGCCCAGGAATGTGAGTGTCCAATAAAGTACAAACAAAAAGGGTAGGAAAGACCCTGGGTGGAACCAGCTCAAGAGTAGGAATGGGAAGAGCGGCCTGTGAGGATGATCCCTGTCTTTTCCAGGGTCCTGTGTGACAGGACAGGGAAGTAGAGGGGGGCCTTTAAGAGCACTTTTTTCTTTTAAACTAGGTGGAAGAGAGAGTTAAACTACTTCATGGGTGAACTGTGTTATTTGGCAAAAGATCTGTGGATAACAGGTTGGAAGGGAGACAAGTTGTTATTACTATTTTAATTTCACATGGACCAAAGTCTCTCCAGGCTTCCTAAAGGTACCTCACTTTAGGCAGAGAGAGAAGTTGTGAGCATTGACTGAGTGGCTTGGGGTTGTAGACAGAGGAGCATGCCCAGTCCTTCAGGCTAGAGCTCAGACATCCGTTGTGCTGACTCCCTGCTGGTGCTCAGGTCACTTCTTTTTTCCTGGCTCCCTCATGGAAGTAAAAGTTCCAGTGTCTCTCTGGTTGCTTTCCCTCCTGTGCCCAGGACAGCATTGGGCATGTAGTCAGTGCCCAGTAAAGCATGGTGGGTAGATAGTGGGGAAGCATGCAAAAAAGGTGACCGAGGCCCCTTGCTGAAGATTTGTAAGGCAAAGGAAAGTGACATATCCAGATGGCCCCCTGACTTTGCGTGGTCAGACTTCACAATTTTTGGACTTCTCGGTCATGTGGAAGCATAGCCGTAGAAACCTTGGACTTTTCACTTCAGCATAGTATGCAATAAATTATGTGAGCTCTTCAACACTTTATAATACATAGGCTTTGTATTGGATGGTTTTGCCCAACTGCAGGGTAATGGGTGTGCTCTGAACATGTTGATAGGAGCTTAGGCTAAGCTGTGATACTTAATGGATTAGGTATTAAATACAGGTTTTTTTGATAGCAATCTCAATATTGCTGTAAATGGTATGAAGTGTCCCTTTGTAAACCTCTGAAATTCCTGGCTGTTGCTTGTCGGTCAACCAGTGCCTGTTGCAGTGACAACATCCTTGTGAGGACCTTCCCAGGAGGTTCTTCCCCTTTGAATGTGACTTTGGTACTTCTCCATGGGCCTCTGTTCTCCCAGGAGACACTAAGTGAGACTGTTGAGAATCGTCTGCCACTTGGTCTGTGTTCCATGCTGGAACAGCTGTACCATTGCAAATGCTTCTGACACTTGAGTGGTAGGTGCTCTGCACATGATCAAGGTGTGCAGGTAGTCACAGGACAGTTCGAAGGTTTTCCTGCTTGGTGAGCTGGTCTAAGTGGCCATGGGACTGAAGTTTGTAAGTCCCAGTGCAGTGGCGGGAGAGACCATGACACCAGTGGAGAGTGCCAGCTTTCAGTGACAAATGGTGGCTCAGGGTGTGAGAACCCTGGCACAGGACGTTTGCAGAACATTAACACAGGGACTTAATGTTAGCAAAACGATGACTCTTGTTTTTCACTCTCTCTCTATTCTGATCCAGGTACCACATTAGAGGAAATCAACCAGCTCTGGAACTGGCTGGGACAGAATCTCCTCCATATTCTGTGTTTGATTATAAAGACGACATGGCCAGCTTTGTCAACGGGAAGGTGAAGGTAGGCCCTTTGATCTCCACCTTTCTCCCCATCTCGGGTGACTCTTCATGACATTTTGAACTCTGCCACGTACCCACAGTCTTCACCAGTCTGATTACACTTTTTGGATTAATGCGCAAAGGCAAATTAGTTCAATTTGTCACCTGTCAGTCTTTGCGGACACATAAAGATACAACTGAAATTTAGGAAAAAAAGAGGGTGGTGCTTCATCCTCAGGACTAATTCCTGTTATTTTTTACAGATATAATTATCCTTTTTTTTTTCTCGTGGGATACCATAATGTGAAGATTTCTGTTTTTGCAGAGCAACATATTATTGTCTTCCTCAAATTAATTATTCCTGATTCATTTTCTCTTTAGCTGTAACATTTGTAACCACGTTGGACCTAGTGCTCTGGTCCCACTAATAGTGGATGTTTGTCTGCAGATGTTAATTAAATGCAGTTACAGCCAGGTAAGGTGTGAGAAGGCAGGAGAGGAATCTTGGGAGGTATTTGTCCATACCTGCTGACAGTTACATTGTTACATAACTGGTGTCCTTGCAAGGACATGATGGTGATTGGTGCTTTAAGATCCTGTTGGGGAGGGACATGTTTCCTTGTTCTACAGTGAACTCTCCTTACATACTTGAACACATAAGCCTGCAGTACAGTTTTCTTCCCTTGGGATAAAACCTTCCCAAAGCCATCCATCTTTCCTCCTGCTTCCTGTTCCTCCTTCCTCCCCCTCAGTTCATTTCCTCTATTCAAAGGATCCCCAGTGTGGAAAGAAATTGTCAAAATAGTGCTGTATACATACATGAATATACGACAGTGAATTCCATCTTTGATGCATACCTATAAAGCACTAATTAAAGACCAAATACGTAGTAGAGAGCCCACTAAAGTAGGCAGCCCAGGGGAGGGAAATGGAGCTCATTCTATTCCATGCCTGTATGATGATGTCAGAGTGAACCCCACTACTGTGTATAAGTAGAACACACTAATAGAAATGTTGTGAATATCCCAGACCATGGATTTTGTTTTTCTGAAAACAAACCTGAAGACTTCCAGCTTTTCGTAAGGGGTGTCAAAGTGAATTTTTGATTTTAGAGCAAGCAAGAGAAGCAGTCTTTTGCATTTGGGGACTAGGGGATGTGAGCAGGATGAGTGAAGAGCAGGGGTGACCGAGGCCATCCAGTGCTTGGCAGCCAGGGCATGACCTCTTACCTGTGGGGTCAGAGCTGACCTGGGCTATGGTAAAAGACACACACAGCTCTCGGGACACCCCTCATCCTTGCCGATGAACTGTGCCTCGGTGTCCTGTATCAGATGGGACTGAGCATCAGCGACAGTAGACCTGCCTCTCTTGGCCTAACGTGAACTGTAGTGGTTCTTTTCTCGAGGGATTTCCCTTGCTTGGGAGGAAGGAAATTGATTTCTGCTTTGTTGCTTCCTGAAACCCTTCTGTAGGAGAAGGAAAAGTGTCCTCTCCCTAGGTTCTGTAGTTGAGGCCCTGGAAATGACATCGCTATGCAGCAGATGAGCAAGAGAGAAAGAGTTGATTTGAATGCACTCAGAGTGTATACACATGGCAGAAACTCAGCCGTGTAACTGGTAGGGTGGTTAGAATCGACCTTGCATAGCACCTTAAGGGAAAGCAAACAGTTGACTGAGGACTGAAGTGACAGGAAAAGGGGTCCATCTTCTGGGGTGGTGCAGGGTCGGGGAGGTAAACATGGGGGAAACTAATGGCAGGGTAGGGCTCTCTCCATGAGGCTGTGTGAGCCCCTCATGCTGCTGAGATCAAGAGGTCAAAGGTGTCTTGCCAGGACAGAGGGGGACACACCTGTGCAGATGGAGAGTCCCTCCTGACTCGAGGCAGATGGGGCAGGGCGGACAGTCTTTCTGGTACCCCGTCTTTTTTGTTTCTCAGTTATCTTTGGCTCAGTTATCCTTATGCTGAAGTGGCATGTTTGGGGGTGACAGTTTTGATCTGTGACACTTCAAAGCTAGTATGCCCTATCTTTTCAAAATAGCTTCTAAATAATCCAACTGACAAATGAGCTAAGGAAATGAATAGACACTTCACAGAAGAAGATATACAAGCAATCAACAAACATATGGAAAAATGTTCAACATCTCTAGTAATAAGAGAAATGCAAATCAAAACCACCCTAAGATTCCATCTCACCCCAATTAGAATGGTGATTATCAAGAATACAAGCAACAACAGGTGTTGGCGAGGATGTGGGGAGAAAGGTACACTCTTACATTGCTGGTGGGGCTGCAAATTAGTGCAGCCACTCTGGAAAGCAGTGTGGAGATTCCTTAGAAAACTTGGAATGGAAACACCATTTGACCCAGCTATCCCACTCCTTGGCCTATACCCAAAGGACTTAAAATCAGCATATTACAGAGATACAGCCACATCAATGTTCATAGCTGCTCAGTTCACAATAGCCAGATTGTGGAACCAACCTAGATGTCCTTCAGTTGATGAATGGATAAAGAAAATGTGGTATATATATACAATGGAATATTACTCAGCCATAAAGAACGATAAAATTATGGCATTTGCAGGCAAATGGATGAAACTGGAGAATATCATGCTAAGTGAGATAAGCCAATCTCAAAAAACCAAAGGAAGAATGATATCGCTAGTAAGTGGATGATGACACATAATGGGGGGTGGGAAGGGTTAGCGTTGGGGTTGGAGTTGGGTTCAGGGAGGGGGGCAGGAATGGAGGAAGGAAGGACTGTATAGATGGAGGGGAAGGGTGGGAGGGGAGGGGGGGAAGGGAAAAATGGCAGAATGAATCAAACAACATTACCCTATGTAAATTTATGATTACACAAATGGTATGCTTTACGCCATGTACAAACAGAGAAACAACATGTATCCCTTTTGTTTACAATTAAAAAAATGAAGAAAAAAAAAGCTAGTATGCCCTAAAAAAAGAAAGGAAGGAAGAAAGGAAAGCTGAGGAGGCAGTGCTGGGGAGCGAGAGCACATCATGGCCTTTGTTCTCCCCACTCCTCGGGCCAGATCCACAGGGTGTGAGAGTTGGACCTTTCCTGGGCCCTTGGCTGCTCCATAAAACTTGAAAAATCCCTCTGCTTCAGCTCTTCCTGGAACCAGACATGCAGCCATGACAGTTGGGAGGCCCTATGGCCACCATCATGTCTGCTTGGAGCCTCTGAATCCTGTTCTCGGCCATGCCAGTCGGCTCTAGAGCCTGATAAATAATGAAGAATACAGTACACTTCACCAGCACTGAGGTTTATTTTATAGTAAGTATGATTAGATTATTTTAATGTGAGTGCCCAGGTTTCATTTCTAAAAGGACTTATACAGTGAGGATTTGGTAACACCCCTGAGAAAACAGCCTCATCTTAGGAAACATAGGCTCTCATAAGACAGTCATATAAAACACAAATGAAAATGTTAAGAAAAAGAAAAGGACAGGTAACGACAGACTGTCACCCTTGAGAAATGAACCACAGCTTTTATTCTAGTCTCTTCTGTCACCACCACAGATCACAAAGGTCCCTTCTTGGTGGTGGTTGACAAAAGAGTTGCAGTGTCAGATTGTGCCCTCTGCTGTTTCCTGCACTCCCCAGGGATTTAGGAGTACTTCCGCCCTCTAGAAGCTTGGCCAGGGTCCTCCCTTCCACCTTGAACAAGTACAGAGTGGACAGTGGTGGTGCATGGCATTAGTCTTCTCCAGATCCTGCAGTTGGCTTTATACTGACCTTTTTGAACCTAATGAAGATATTCGTTCATGTTTTAAAGAGACTCTTAGGTCCTAGTTGCGTAGTTCTTCGGGGCTGATGTGAGTTCCCACACCAGAGCCAGTCATTGGGTTTCGTATCTCTTGTGTTGGTTCGCTTTTCATCGCTGTCACAAATACCTGAGTGACTGACTTAGGGAAGGTTGGTTTGGCTCCCAGTTCTGGAGGCTCCAGTCCGTGACTGATCGGGCCCCTTGCTTGTGAGCCTGTGATGGGACAGCACATCAAGGCAGCGGCTTATGGCAGAAGAAAAGTGTTCAATTCATGGCGAGCCAGGGAGCAGAGAGGAAGGGGCTGGGGTCCCACTGTCCTCTTCAAGGGCATGTCCCCAGTCATCCAAGGACCTCCCGCCAGACCCCGCCTTGTGCAGTTCCATCACCTCCCAATGCACTAGCTGGGAATCAGGCCTTTAACACATGGACCTTGGGGAGGCATTGAAGATCCAAACTGTAGCATGAGTGTAGGGAGGATTTGGGAAATAATTGTGAATTAAAATTCTCAAAACCTTAGAAGTCAGCTGATTCAGCCACAGCTTCATGGTCAGTAAGTGACTGAGAGACTTTTCTTTGTGTTTTGCAGCCTTGTGATGGTTAATTGATCTCTGCCTTTTTTTCTCCCCCTCTGGCTGTGGCTGTTTCAGGGTTGTGGACAGGAGTGGTTGTCGTGGAAACAACAGCGATTCCTTAAGTGCCTGGGTGCATCTGTCCTTCCTGCTTCCTGTCCCTTGTGCTGTCTTCCTTCCCTTTGCCCAGCTCCCTGGATGAAGGCCCTGTCTCTTGTGCGTCAGGGTCTGATTGCTTAAGAGAGTAGCAGCAGGCTTGCTGAGCAGAAAGGGGAGCCCAGGAAGTTCTGAGAAGCGGTGGTGACGTTGGAGGCCAGGTTCATCCTCCTCGAGGCAGAGAAGGTGGTCACCTACTGCTCTTGCTGCTGCTGTAAGGGCTGGGTGCCCCGCCAAGGCTGTCTGTACATCAGCATCAACCACCTCTGCTTCCACCCCTTCTCCTGGTCAATGAAGTCATGTAAGTCCAGTGCCAGCATCTGCAATATTTGGTCCTTCAAGATTAAGTTGACCCTGGGGTTGATTGGCATGGCTCCCTAGAAAAGCCATTAAAGGTTAAATCCCACAGCAAAAGATTTAAGTGGGTGGTTGAGATGACAGCAGGTGATACTGGATTAGTTTCCAAATGATTTGTGCAGATAATTAAGTTGAAGTATACATGCTACAACGAAGGAGCTTGATTTTTTTTTTTTTTGCTTGTTTTCTGGAGACAGTTCATTTTTCTGCTACCTTCAGGAGCATATCTGTGTAACTTATTTAAATAGCTACTCAAAACCTTTTACTACCATAGATTATGTTGAAGACACAGTATCATATCTGATGGGTGAATATTTCTATAGGAGTAGCATGTACTTCTGCTTCTTAATGCAGAAGGACATCTTTTAAAACACCCGTCCTTGAACATCATGACTGTTGTATATGCAGAACACTTTACCTGGGTCCACTTCAAATCCAGAAATAATTTATGACATTGCACCAGCAGTGGGCACTGTCCTCAGTACTGGCATTCCCACAGGAAAAGGCATGGCCACCGGTGTCAGTTGTGTGTTCAAGGTTTCAAAAGCCATTGCCATTGAAAGCACTTTCAGAAGCCATTTCAAGAGCCCGTGCTGGGTGGCATGGGAGATGCACACGTATGTGTGGTTTTCTTCATTTATTCTCCAAGTGCAGCCAGTGGGAGGCCTCCTTCTGAATATCTGCTGTGGCCAGCCTCCTGCACATGCTGTTTTCTCTTTCAGTCTCACCAGACTCCCTTCTGATGCCTCAGTATCCTGCCCTGTGTGCCCAGTCATCTCCTGACCTTGCTTGGAATGGGCCCCAGCCTAACCTTGGCCATCCTTCTTTCTGAAATGCTTTCCCAAATGAACACTTTTCCAAATGCTTTTCCTTCTCTCCTTAGCCTCTTTAGAAACTCCTGTTTGTCCTTCAATACCCAGTTCAGATTGGTCACGTCCACCATGCCTTCCTTGTCCCCTTATAATGTACACCATGTCTGTTTCTGGGCTGGGTTCTGCTAAGTTGGTGTTGCTTATTTGCTTGTAGTTTAGTTTTTCCTATTTGTGCTGCTTAAGTGCAGGGCGTTCCACAGAGCAGTCACTTACTGAACTCAAGTAGGCAGTGTAGATGAAACTAGTGTGGGCAGAAGAGCTGGCATAGCTGGAAAAGCATAGTCCCAGGCCTGACATAGAAATGAGGCTGTTTACAATTCTAAAGTCATCGAAAATGCTATGGCTAAATAAGTGGAAGGAAATGTTACAATATGACATTCATTCTCTGAGGTGAAAAGGAAATGATTTCATTTGGAACACTAAGGATTGTCACTAAACCTAATTGTGTTAGGATGATGATATTTGGAAAAAATTAATTATTGCTAATATTTGATCATGTTTTTCCACTTGTTATCTGTATGAGGAATTGGCTAACAGATATGATTTTATCTTCTCCGGGTTTCTTCTGCATTAGCCTACTGCCTATCATTGTATCCACACTAATTCTCAGATGCGTATAGTGGCGCATGCCTGTGATTCCAGCGTCCCAGGAGACTGAGACAGAAGGATAGCAAGTTGAAAGGTAGCCTCAGCAAAGGCAAGGCACTAAGCAACTCAGTGAGACCTGTCTCTAAATAAAATAGAAAATTAGGCTGGGGATGAGGCTCAGTAGACAAGTGCCCCTGACTTTAATCCCTGGTACACGCCCGCCCAAAAAAATCTGGGACTAGCATGTTTGTTTAAACATGTATCACCTGCACTATTTTACATTATCTTTATTAGTAGCAATATTACTGAGGATTGAAGCCAGAGCACGTAACTGTTGAGCCCTGCCCCCCATCCCAACCTTGGTTTTTGAGACAAGGACTAGCTAAGTTACCTCCCTAGCAAGGAGGGATCCTCCAGCCTCCTGGGTCACTGGCACTAAATGTGTGTGACAGCACGTGGCTCTCTTTCTGCCAGTGCTGGGAATCAAACCCAGGGCTTCACACATGCTAGGCAAGTGCTCTGCTACTGAGCTATGTCCCAGCACCTGCTTTCTTTTTCTAAAGTGAAAGTCATGCTTTGTTGCCCAGGCTGAACCTAAAACCCTGGGATCAAGACACCCACCTGCCTCAGGCTTGCAGGTAGCTCGGAGGTGCACATACACTGTGCCTGACTGTACTGTAATACCTTAGCATTTCATAGAATCTGCTTGTAGTGTCTTCTAAGCATAATAAGAGTCATGTGACACAGACTCGATGCTCAGCCCGCTTCTGTGAACGAGAAATGAATAACCCTCTTGCACACTCCTTTTTCTTCTACCTTGATGTGTGAGTGCTGTTTTTGAAAGTAGATTTTGTGTGATTCAGAAACTTTTGCATGAGTGTTGAAATATTCTTGAAGATGTATGCTATTGGATTGCAAAATGTTGGTCCTTGAAAGTATACAGTAGCCAGCAACCTGGGAGATGACACTTCAATCTTTAAGAAAACCCTTGGCCCATGAGTTGGGTTTCACCAGCAGCTGTCAGGCAGTTGTGTACTCTTCCTGTGCACAGGCTTTGAGACTTTTGCATTTTAGCTTAAAAGAAACAAATAGAACGTTGGATTGTTATTTGCTGATGCTTGAAGTTTGGCTTCCCACTTTATGGGGGATCTGATTTTGCATCTTTTCTCTTTCAGTTCAACTTGTAATACCTTGGGTTGATATCCAGAAATTGGAAAGGACAGCCAATGTCTTTGTGGCGGACACCATCTGGATCACCACACAGAATAAGGAGCGTGACTCCTCCATGTTTCTGATTCTGTATGTGGTCTTGAATATCATGGAGCAGCTGGTAGATGTGATGCTGCGGAGGCTGCTGGATAATGAGGTCTGGAGCCAGATGTGCAGGAGCCAAGCCAGATCACCAAGAGGTAGAGCTTCAGTCCCATGGTGTCCCTCAGCTGCTTGACCTTTTCGTGTGCTTTGCTTAGCACCTTTTGGTTGTGAGGTATTCGCTGTGTCCCTGGGCATTGGTTCGAGGGCCTGTGTGCATAGCAAACCCCATGAATGCTCAAGTTTCTTTCATAAAATGGCATGGTATTTGTATAGAAACCTTTTTTTGGTTTTCTGGTGGTGATGGGGTTGAACCCAGGTCCTTATGCATGCGAGACCAGGGCTCTACCACCGAGCTACACCAAGTCCTCATCTTTTCATCTTAAATCACATGGTAGAAAATGTTTACAGGGCAGCTGAACTGATTTCGATACCTTTGTCATCAATAGAGTAAGTCAGTATTTTGTATAATTTGGCCCATGGCGACACCAGTCATGGAGACTGTCAGGCTAGTTGCTTGCAGTGTCACTAAGGAATTCAGCTTTATCATCTGAAGTTCAAACCCGGTGTTTGAGCTGGAATTTGATTTCAGGTTTGCAGATCATAACTGGGTTACTAACCACAGCTCTGATGTCAAGGTAAACCGTTATGAAAGATCCTATGAGAGACCACAGAGTACTGTCCTGGATTCAATTTTTGACATACTTACAGAATCAGGACTGATCAAATACTACTAGTCATTAAACAGAGTTTTTTTTTTTCTTTACTTTGAAATTTATATAACACAGACCTCCCCATTTTCAGGCATGCAGTTCAGTGGCATTAAGTATGTTCACACTGATACATGACCATCCTCACTGCCCATTCCAGAACTCTTCTGACTTGATTAAACTAAAAGTCTACCTACTAGACACTATCACCCTGTTCAACCTTGCCTCACAACCGCCATTCTGCTGTCTCTGTGGAATCAGCTGGATCCCTCACGTAAGTAGACAACACTCAATGTTTTGCTTTGGGCTTATTTCGCTTAATATAATGTCCTCAAGGTTCATCTCTGTCACAGCATGTGTCAGAATGTCCTTTCTTTTCAGGGCTGAATCATAATCCATCGTATGTACATACCCCACTGTGTTTATCCACTCATCTGTCCATGCACGCTTATTTTGCTTTCACCTTCTGGCTATTGTGAACAATGCTGTCGTGAACTGGGCACACTAATTTCTCTGACACCTGCTTCCGATTCTATCGAGTATTTTTACCCATAAATGGAATAGCCAAATCATATAATCCTATATTTAATCTTAAAAACAGCCTTAGTCTTTTACTTCAAAATTGTTTATCTGTTTTAACATTTCTGTATTTTTTTTTTCGATTGACGTTTCTTTAAAATATCCAAGGAGATGAGTAAACCATAGCTATAATGCCTTTGCTCATGAGGCAGTTTAGTACCTCAGCATCTGAAACTCTTGTTTTGTAACTGAATTTTGGAGCAGTTTTTATTTAGATTTTTTGAATTAGGGATGCTCAACTGCTAAAGTTTACATAGATCTTGTAAAATCTGAAAAACTCTGAAAATTGAAACTCTTCTGGTCCCAAGCATTTTGAATAAGGCCGACTCAACCTGTAGTGAATTCATTCAAAGCCATGAGGTCTAGTGTTCAGTGCTAATACAAGGAAAGTCATCTTGAAAACAGCAGATCTCTTCCTCCTTAAGACATGCTCTTTCTTTTCACTGTCTGGTGGAGGTGCATCTTTCTCAGTGGTGGTCCTTGAACAGCAGCATGTTTGGAGTTTTCATGTATTCAGAATGACTTCCCGACCCTTCCAGCTGTGTGCATGTAGTTCAAACTGGTCACATGTTGCCACAAAAAGCACACAAAAAAATGCTCTTTATAGATTATCTTTTTTTTTTTCCCAAATTCAACTCCATGTGGCGTTGTGTCACCTCTGATGTGTGATAGTTGTTTTGGAAGATGGATGGCACTTATCTCTTCCTTACGAAAGAGACTCTTGGGGCTCTGATCATTGTTTTTGTTTCCTGGTCCCTAAATCCTTTTATCTAGCAGGCTGAAGCATTCCGTGTGGGATTGGCATCTGTAGTCACTTGCTCTGCGGCAGCACCCCGGAACTTCCTGCTCCTTCTCTCACTGGCTCAGAGCCCCTGAGCCAACCTCTCTGGCCTCTGGTTTCCACCATTCTACTCTCAGCATTTTGACAGCAACATTTTTAGAGTTAAATGTAAGTGTGTTGGGCATTGTTGACTCTCAGGGACCTTGTGATCCAATTGAGGGACCTCACCTTCCATTCTTGCACTATGTGAACTTCTTTTTCTTTGTTCTTTGTAGATATACTTGACTGTCATGTGTAATTTGACATGTCCTACATCCATGGAGTACAGCTTCCCTTCTTGTAGTTGTACAAGATGTGGAGCTACACCAGGCATATATTCCTATACGAACGTAGGAAATTATGTGTGATTCAGTGTGTGTACTTGGCACAGTGCACTTGCCTTTCCCTGGCTCCCTGGTGCTCCTCTAGAGAAAAGTCAGGCTCCTTTTTGGTTATTCACATCTGAACAGTTAAGACTTTCAATGGGTTGTTGAGGTTTTACAATATTCACAGGACCACACAATCATCACTACAGCCACGGAACCTTTTATTACCCTCCCAAGAAGCCTCACCTTAATGAGCAGCCACTCCTTATTTCTGTCTGTCAGCCTCCTGTGCGGACATTTCATGTAAATGAACCTGGCACCTTGTGGTCTTTGTGTCTGGCTTCTTTCACTCAGCCTGAGGTTTCCAGCTCTGTCCATGCACACTTTCTGTTGATGGCTGAGTACTATCTACCCTGCTTGAGGGCATGTGCCACATTTGCTGTGTCCATTGATCAACTGGTGGACATGGGGTAGTTTCCACCTTCGACTATGAATCTGCTGCTGTGTTTGTGTGCCAGTTAGTGGACGACAGTGCTCAAGTCTGTTTGGTGCATTCACCTGGGAGGGAATGTCTGGGTAAACACTAGGTCCACTTTCAACGTTTGAGGGCTTCTGGCTGTTTGCCAAGGTGAGAGTGTCAGTTGGCCTCCACGAGCAGCGTGCAAGGGCTCCACCTTCCCCATGTGTCACCGATGCTCACCCCGCTTATCATCTAACTTCTCCACACATGGCCTTTGCTGCCATTTTTGGAGTACTTCTCAGTTACTCAAACCAGGATGGAATACTTATTTGAGTTCATGAGTTTATGAATTTCTTGCTGGTGGGGACAGCGGGCTCTGCTCCTTGCACTTGGTTGGAAGGGCAACTGAATGTCTGGATGGACCCTGGGGCTCACAGGCTCTGGAGGGGCATGACTTTTTTTATTTCAGTCACTAAACTATCACGTTGTGCCAGCAAGTTCAAAAGTGTTTTCTTTTCAATCTCGTGTCTGTTGACCTTTCCGTATCTTGAACTCCCCCCACCTCTCACCAGGGACCTTGAAACCCAAGCACAGAAGGAGCTGTTTCGAATCTTTTTCAGGCTACCAAGAAACAGAAGCTGCACACTGTGATGGACTGCTCCTCTGGACGCCCTTACAGTCGGTTCCACACTGCAGGACGCATGATTTCCTCTGACAGCTCCACCTGCTTTGCCAGCAGAGAAGATGGCTGCTACAATGTTGTCCTTCTGCTCAGAGAGGTACACACTGCCTCTCCCCTCTGCTTGACCTGCTGTGCACACTTTGATGCATGCTTTCATCTTTTAACCCATGTGGTTGAGTCCATTTTCTGTTACTACAACAAAATCCATGATGCCAGGTTTACTTATTAACCAAAAAAAAGGAAGAAAAGGCTTAATTAACTCCCAGTCCTGAGGCTCAAGAACATGGTGTTGGGTGAGCACCAGTGAGGGCGTTGTGGTGGTCAGTGCCCCCATGGCAGGAGCATGAGTAGATGGAAACATCATGTGTGAAGACAGGAAGCCAGAGAATGGGGAGGGACCATTCTTTGTAACAATCCTGTTGTGGGAACGAACCAGGTCCCATAATCCCTACTGAGGGCTATTCTTCCAGTGACACATCCATCCCCTACTAGACCTCACCTCTTAAGGTTCCACGACCTGTTAATGCTGCCCCATTGGGGATCAAGCTTTCAACACAAGAACTTTGGGGGGACACACTCCAACTATATCCCAACCAGAGCAACTTGGGCCATCTGATGGCCAGGCTCCAGGAGGGAAGTGTGGGCTGAATTATGCCATTACCCCTTCAGCCTCCCTTTTTTCTCTTGTTGCTGTGGCAACCAAAGGTTGCCTAGAATCGATGGTAAGAACAACATACCCTAGCCCCACACTGTTGTTAAAGCTGTCATTCAAAAGTACATGCCTTGCAATTCAAGCTTTTCCTACAGCTCTTTAGGAAGGGATCCTCCCCTTTTGTTGCCAAAAAAAAGACAAAAAAAAGACAAACTATAAAAAGCTTCACCTTTAGAAAATAGGGAGCAAATTGGCATTTATACTCTCGTGGAACTTGTGAAAGATTTAAAAATGCCTCCTTGTGTTAGGATCAGGTCCCTCCTATAACTCTGTGATTCTCTCATTGGAAACGGGAGTGTGGGCAACCTGAGTTTGCTTCTGAATGCAAGCAGCTTGGTCCTTGATCTCAGGCATCTCTGCTGAGGGGGTACGACGGCTGTTATACATCAAGACCTCTGGGGTCTCGTATCTCGTAGCATAGGTCCTGAGCCTGATTGTTTAGAAACTCAGTGTTTTTCCTCATATGATTTCCCAGATCTATCCCCTCCTTCTCCAATAGATGTCTTCATTTTGCAAGCATTATCATCAGTGGAGCAAGAAATCCACATGATGACCTACATACCTAAAAATTGATTTTGGAATTATGCATAGCATCAAATTTACCTTGTAACCAATTTGTAAGTGGAATCCTACAGCATAGTCATTTTGTGACTTGTTTCTTCCACTACACAATGTCCTTAATGTTGATCCACCTCTTATCTGTTAGAATTCCCTTCCTTTGGAAGTCTGAGTAATATTCCATGGTAGCCTAAACCACAGTTCTCTTATCCATTCATCTGTGCATGGAAGCTTGGGTTACTTCTGCCTTTTGGTGATTGTTATTGATGCTCCCTTGCACACTTTTCAACCTTTATACCAGGTCCTTGTTGCCATTATTCCCTGGTAGATTAACTTGTGAGCATTTTGTGGAGGCCTGCCTTCCTTTTTTGCAGTACTTACTGTGATTCAAATCTTTTTATTAGTGCCTTGCAATTATACATAACAGTGGGATTCATTGTTCCATATTGGAACATGTACAGAGCGTAATTAGTCAGTTCCTTTCTCCAGCACCTCCCCTTCATGTGCCGTCTTTTGCATCAGGTAGTGAGCATGGAGAAGATGGAGGACACCAGTCTGCTGCCCATCCCCGTCCTCATCAGCATCAGGAGCAAGATGGCCTTCCAGTTCATCGAGCTCAAGGATAGAGAGACCTTGGAAGAGATCCTGCTTGAGAGACTGAAGCAGGTCCACGCCAACCATCCTGTGCACTATGACACCTCAACCAATGACAAGGACATGGTAGGAGCCTGCAGTATGGTGGCTTTCTGTGACGTGACAGTCCCCCTCTCACCACCTCTGTGTCAGTGGGCTACAGAGGGCATGTGTAGGAAGGGACTCCCTTGGGTGTGAACACACATTGTGCTAGAGATGATTTGGCCTCCAGTAGTCGGAGGTGTGAGTCCTGTGTCACCTCTGATGGGCTGGGTGTCCTGAGTGGGCATTGAACGCGATAGAGTGACTGGTCGGGAATCACACCACTGCTTGTAGGGGTTGATCTGGTGTCCCCCAGGTTCGGGGGGCTGGTGGTGTGCTCCCTGGGTGGGTGTGGAGCAGACCCGCCTCTCCACATCCAGAGGGATTGTCAGGCACCCCCACCTTCCTCACAGGCTGGGTGCTGCCACACTCCAAGGTTGCAGGGGTTGATGCCCTTTGGAACAGACAAAACCTGCTGAGAGAGATCCTCCCTCATTCTTAGGGTTGGATGACTGCAGAAAAGGACCTGGGTCTGCCAGAGCCTCACCTTCTAGAACTTTCATTGACATATACTTTGAAAACCACATTTTAAACTAATATTTAATAATGGTGCATATTTTCCTCTTACTTTTTTTTTGTTTTCTTTTGAGGGCTGGACACACATCACCTGTTTTGTACTTGACAAGCAGGTGCAGTGACCACAACTTTGGGGATCTTGAAATGGTGTCTTGTCACAGCAGCAAGGAGTGTGAAGACAAGAGCCCACCTCTGCACCCCGGACACCTGACCGTGGTCCTCCAGCCTTTGGGCAGCCAGAACCCTGACTCCCACCTGGTTGTTGAAGCTACTCCTTCCCTGGTGTGCCATGGACACTGGAGGCTGGGCAATGACCATGGAGGGTGTGGCATCTGAGCACCAGCTCCTCCACCTGGTTGGAGAGGTGGCCGTGGATCTTGGGCAGTAAGGGCTCTATTGAGGACTCAGAAAGCAGAGGGGGAGCCGGCCTTTCCCCTGTCCATTAGTGCCTCTCGTGTCATTCCTGCTGTGTGACTTGGGCAGCGGGCGGTGCCGGCCCTATGGGTTTTCAGGTGTCAACCAAGTGTTCCTCCCACTGGTCGGTGGCATCTGTGAGCATCTCAGTGTCGGTTTCCTGCATGTGTGTCCTGGGACAAAGGGCTGCCTGTCCTCTAATTTTAAGAACTAAAAATATTTTTGCTACATTCATACTTTTTCTTTATATGGAAAATTTGAGGCGAATAGACTCCAATTTTGTAAGTAGACTCTGTGTGGCAGTGAAGAGACTAGTTTTGACCTTGTCACTCCCTTGGGGACCAGGTGTGGGTGCACACCTTATTACCCCACACTCCTTCTAAGTTACTGCAGCTCCTGCAGCATCAGTTGTTACTTTTAGTGATCCAGACTGAACCTTTCTTTTCAGATGTGATGCATGCACACACACACACACATTGGAGGTATGGGTATATATATATATATATATATATATATATATATGTGTGTGTATTCATTATGTGTGTGTGTATATATATATATATATATATATCCACATTCATATATATACATGTGTATACATATATATATAATTATTTCCTTAATCTCTAATTTCCTAAGTATTGAGCATATATGTATCCTCCCATTGCTGAAGAATGCAGGTTATTAAAAGCATTTCAACATAACCAACTCAAACTCTCTCTGAGCGTGTGTGCTTGTATGTCTGTTGAGTGTGTGCGTGTGTGTGCCTTCATGCATGTGAGTATCATAATATCCAATATTTCATTTCTCCCATTGGAAATTGAGTCAGAAAATGCAACCTGCCATACTCCCAATACCAACATGTCATTTTGATCAAATGAAACATTCTTTCATCTAGGGTTGAATGTTTCTGCTAGGAATTACTGGTAAAATGAATAGATTCAAATCATGAAAGTGGATCAGAATACAGAAACATATTTTAAATAACAAAACTTAAGGTTCAATTATGTATGGAATTGAGTAAACATTTTAGAAGTCAATCTCATTGATCATCCATGATGCGATGCTTTAGCACTGCCCAGAGATACAGGAGCAGATTCTTGTCCACAGGTTCCAGCAGTGACGTCGCACCTGAGTTGCCTCATAAGAGGGAGGTTGGGGAGGGATCCAGTCATCCTTTTCATCCTGAGGACAGGTCCTCTTTCTCAGGATGAAGTCTCTCCTGACATGTGGCTTCATCGCATAAAAGACATTGGCATTCTTTGGAATCTTCATTTCTGGGGAGAGAGGGGTACAGGTTGGATAGGTGGCACTCGAGACGTGCAGAGCAGGACACCCCAACATCTGACGGCCTCTGCCAGCAAAGGCCTGAGCCACAGACCTGAGAGCTGTCCAGATCAGCTCCAATACCACCAGACACATCCTCAACCATCTTCCCGGAGGAAAAACTAGGTCTAGGACTTCACCAGGACTAATGCCTGTTGACTCCAAAGGCTTTGGGCTCCAGAAGATCACAGTTCATCTTGATTTTGCCAAAGCATACCCCTAGGGATTACATCTGAAATCTTACACAGATGACTCTTGTGCTCAATGTTTCACCCCCAGTTCAAGGTTTCCTGGTGGGTTTTGGGTGAGGCATTCCATGTTGAGTGCTCTGATGTGATCATGGAATACTCAGTCAAGATGAAGAGAACACTAAGCAGTGGGAGAATGTGAAAGAAGGTTGGGCATGGATGGAGGAAGACCTGAAGAGGGAGAGGCCCTCAGCACACATATATTTTTGCTGGGGGCTCCACCCCTTTTTTTTTTTTTTTTTTTTTTTTTTTTTTTTGCAGTGCTGGAGATTGAACACAGGGCCTTGTGCTTGGGAGGCAAGCACTCTACCAACTGAGCTATATCCCCAGCCCTGGGGGCTCCTCTTTATCCTCATTCTCCTAGTAGTAGTCCTCGTCTTCTTCCCATCTTTCTCTCCTTCACTCTCTCAGTCTCCTTATATCCCATGAAATCACCTGGTTGGCAAGTGCTCCATAGGTTGCAGGTGCCACACCCTCTGCCATAATGCACAGTCTCAGTTCAGAACCAAATGGAATGCTATGAAACCCAGAGCCAAAGCAGGAGTCCCCTGCTAATTTATTTTCCCCAAGTATTTGACAGGGAGGAAAGTATGACCAAATGAGACACCTTGTGTTAGCCATGTTCTGCCATTGTTGCTAGTCAGCTCCACGTGGACCAGGCATCCTACAAGGGAGGGCACATCCCAAATGCTGCCCTACTGAGATCAATCATTCCAAAGACCAGGAAAGGAACGGCTTCACTCCCACATTTTCCTATGGTCCAGGGATGCAACAACCCCCAGTGGGTTTCAGACGGCCAGTGAGTCCCTGGTCTGAACACCTGTCTCCTGCTGCCCTCCTCTAAAAAGGGCCTGTTCTCTATTTGGGTTTGGATGGATGTACCTGTGCTATGAATTTCCGAGCCCACCAAGGTTTAGCCTTCTACTTCCGTGAACTCTACTCACTTAACAGTATTAGTGGATTCGGATATGAGAGAATGTTTCATAGGCTGGTTTTGGATGCGGTTTTCAGTGTGGACAGAAAGGGGATCATAGCTGCTTTAGGGTTTT
Organism: Sciurus carolinensis; assembly: GCF_902686445.1. Taxonomy (NCBI): domain Eukaryota; kingdom Metazoa; phylum Chordata; class Mammalia; order Rodentia; family Sciuridae; genus Sciurus; species Sciurus carolinensis. The sequence continues at coordinate 6,616 of NW_025920296.1, read as the reverse complement.
GGCTCGCAGAAAAGAAAACAGCAATGGCATTAATTACAGGTCAGCTTTGTGGCATACGTGCCTAGGAAGCCCTCATCTGATTTTAGTGAGGGAAAATAACCTGGCTCTACTGATTCCATCTAGGCAAGTGGACTCAGGCACAGAAGACTTGGTCATTTGTGCAGTGTCAGACTGTTAAGGCTGTCTCCCAGTCTGTTTTTTTTTTTCACATTTAGTCCTGTTCCTGCTTGCTATAATACTGACAATGCTCTGCACAGAGAGTGGATTTCTGGTCATGGAGAAGGCTTTCAATAGTACTGCTTCAGTCCACAAATGCACCAACTGCATTCTTAGCCCCTGTGTTCCCATCTTCCTCTGCAAACACTCCTCTCAGTGAGCCCTGGGGGCCACATGATCCCTGCAAGAATGCTTTCTTCCTCACTCCTCAGTGATATCAGCATTGAATGCCTGTTGCTGTCCAGGGTTGGACACCTGGTGGGGAGGTACACTAGACCCTGGGGCTGATCAGAGAACCTAGAGATCTTCCCAGCAGTGCCAGTGTGGTTTTCTTTGTGCACCAGGCCCATCAGTACCTGTTTGAGTGCTGTTCTTGGTCAGATTCTACTCTTTTGGGCTACGAGTTGACCTGAGTGCACTTCTTCAATATGGCTCCCCACCATCTGATTGTCCCACTTACTGTGCTGTTGGGAGATGATTTGTCCCAGTTCATAGTCTTGTGGCTTCTCCTGCATCAGCAAGTGATGTTCCAGGGCCCTGCAAATGACCGTAGGAGCCCTGTCGTTGCATGTCAACTGCATCAACGTGAGAGATAGGCCTTGAGGAAATGGGCCGTGGTGTGGTTACCCAAGAACAGTGTCAGGGACATTCAGGGGGAAGTTCAGCTCTAAATACAGGGGCACCATCATTACTCACTACTCCACTACCTAAGGGTAGCCTCCTGGTAATTGCCTGGGGTCTTCCTCAGGGCTATGACACCAATCCTCCTACAAAGGTCTGCCTGGCCCTGCCATTGCCCTTTGTGGAGCCACATTTCACTCAGGGTCAAAGGACGCCACAGCCTGGGTAGAGAAACACTCTCACGCCACCACGATGGAAGGAATGGACCAGTGACCTCCTCTCTCCCAGGGCTGTTGCAGAATGCAGGGTGAATTTTGGGGTGGCCCAGGCAGAAAACCAAGAGACTTTGGTTGTGATTGCCAGGGCACAGAACACACTCAGAGGGAAGACCAATGATAGCCGTGAGAGCTCCTGGCCTCCAGAGGCTCAGTACGCCTGGGATGGAGGAGGACACCTCACTCAGCCAGGGTGGCATGGGAATGGGCCCATGTACAGCACCTCCCTGGAGGTGGAGTGTGCTCCATCCACATGAATATCGCTTCTACAGCGAGACCCTCGGCGCCCTGTTCAAGGGGTAGGAAGAATCTTGTGTTGCTCTCCTCCATGTGCACAAGCATTCTCCATCCCACACAGTGCAGCCTGCATCCTGCATCCTGCATTCTGTCCTTTTCTCATCTCCCACCATGACCTGCCCCCAAACTTCTGGTCTGCACACTGCCATGTAACACACAGACTCCCTCACAAATGGGGGTGGAAATAGTCACGCTCTCCCTCAACTCAGGTCAAGCCCTTAACAGTGACCTCTCTCTTCTTTATTCCCATCTCTCTTTCCTGACCATTGAAAAACTCCCAATTCAAGAGGGCAAGAGTGGCCCATGGTATGGGATTTGTGTTTGCTCCCTGCCCTGGGATAGCACAGGGGACACCTCTCCCACCAGGCTTACCTGGGCAGTCTTGCCATCCTTTGCACTCTGGTGCTCCAGTCTGACATTTATGAGGCAGCTGTCTTTCACCTGTTTCTTGGACCGGGGCCATGAGCATCTGCCCGTTATGTATCCGATGGCCCTGGATTTCTTCATGTGTTTTGTGGCCGTCGGGTTGGGCCTAGCCTGTTGAGAAGAGATGTTACTGGAGGCTGGGCTGATGTTACACTCCATGGCTGAGGCCTCAGAAGTTGATTCTGACAACTGTGAGGAATGGAATATCAGCAAAGACCAGAAACTGACGAACACCCCCACCTGTGCTCATGCAGGAGACAGCAGTGCCAGCCCTCTTACCAGGATGCGCTGTGAATCCCTCCTGGTCTGCTCCTCCATGTGGACCTGTACGAAGCTGCTCTCTTCTGCCTGCTTGTTATAATGAGGCAGTAGGGAACTGCTGTTGGTGACACTATTGGTACTGGAGCCCTTGTTTTCAGTGGCCTGGGGTAGTGGTCTGGCTGCCACTGAAGAGCTGCTGCTCACAGCTCGTGGGATCCTGTGGGTCACCAAAGAAGTGGACTCCAAGAACTGTGGGGGATGGAAACATCAGCAGAGCCCAGAAACTCAGCCACCCCCACCTGTCAGGGTGCTCTACAGGCATTCTAGAACATATGTCCAGGAGCTGAGGCTTTTTGTCACCCTGGTGGATGTGAAGGAGCACCAGGGGTAAAGAGCGAGTAAGGTAGGTGTTTACCTCCTTTGTCTTCCTGTTGGCCCACTTCCTGGTGACTCTTTTCCTGAGGACAAAATCAAAGTCCACGCGCGGATTGATGGCATAGAACACATTGCCATCAGCAGGGATCCTCAGCACTGGATAGGGTGGGGCAGAGGTTGGAAGGTGAGTGACACTCAAGGAGTACACAACAGAACACGGCCCAAGACTGACAGCCTCTGGCAGGTCAGGCTTGAGCTCTCGACCTGAGGGCCTTCCAATCTAGATAATATTGCACCAAAAGCATCCTCAGGGACTTTCCCTGAGGAAAGAGTATGCATGGAATCTAAACCAATCTACCAGCTTCCAACAGAAAGCACCCTGGACACCAGGACCTCTCTGTTCAGGTAGAACCTACCACAGAGACCATGCTGGAGTTTGCATCATGATTTGCCATCAGATGCTCCTGTATTGGAGCTGCAGTGATCACATATGGGGTTCAGAAAATCATGTGATGGTAGATGATTTGACCTTGTAGTGGAATAATCCAGTCATACGTGAAGACACTAATGGGAGGTGGTATAAATTGGAGTTGTGTTGGGCAAGGACGGAGGATGTCTACAGGAAGCTTGTGCCTTCAGGAACCATTTTTTTATTTTTTATTTTTTGAATCAGCTGATTCTTCATTTCCTCCTCATCATTCTCCTTTGCATTCAGAGTTTATTCAAACCAAACTCAATTTAAATTTATGGGAGCACAGTGTCTCAGGCAATTAGACCAATATATTTAAAACATCTGATTAGAAAAAGAAACATGGAGCCCAATAATGCAAAACAATGTTTATAGTAGAGAAATCATGAAGTGGGAAGAATAACACAATTATTCTATCAGCACCTCTTGCTCTTGTAAACATTACTTAACACAAATGAAGAGGACTCCTCTGACAAACAACCAAAATAGCTTCTTGCTAGCATACACTTACTCCCAAATAGTTAATTTAACATTGAAAAAGAAAGGAAACACTTGAGAAATTTTCAATTGTGATGACTTACAACAAGTCTTCATGAGATTACTAACTACTTTTGGGCAACTGATATCAGGAAGGTGAAAGGAAAATAAAATTGTACAGAGATCCTGTTTGGTAATGTACAGAAGTGAGAAATGTACAGAAGTTCATACCATCAATATAGGCTCCTTCAGAGAGCAGAACAATGCATATATTCAATCTGTTTCTTGTTATATTCTTGTTCTTTTTGTGTTTCTCGATCTTGTGTTGTTGTTGTTCTTTTTCTTCTACTTAATGATGTTCTTGTTCTTCATCTTCGACATCTGCGTGTGGTCTTCTTCATGTACTTCTTCATTTTTCCCTCCTTCAACTCCTTTTCCTTTATGTCCACCTACTCCTCTTCTTCTTGCTTCTTGTCCTTCCTTTATCTCTCTCCAATGTCCTTTTGCCAATCTGTGAAGTGTTCTATTGCTTCACACGTTTCTGCCAGATAGGATCTCTGTCCCAAAACACCTAAATAGTGTCCATTCACACGAATGGAAAGATTGGAAGCCAGGTGCCTAAAGCAAGATTTCTTCATTCAAGAACTTTTCTCAAGTACGTGTCACTGCCCTGAAAGGCTGCCTAAATAGACAGCCAGGCATTGCTTATCTCCTCTGCCCCTCATGGATATGAAGTTTACAAAGCCTGATCAGGTCCAGGGGAGGACACTGGATAGGGAGGCCCAGCAGTCCCAGGGTGAACTGATTTACACTCCCATCATTGCACTTTGTTTCTACAAATGACCCACCATGCTCTGCTTATTTTTCAGGTCACAGCACTTTCTTTGGCTGCTGAGTTGTCCTGAGCCCACAGGAAGTCACTTCTCCCCACCATCGGGTGGACCCACTTACTCTTATGCTCCGACACAATCTGAAGCAGCTCAAAGTCCTCTGGATCCTCCTCATTGAGCAAGTGTTCTTGTAAGGCCCTGCGTATGACCGCGGGTGCCCTATCCTGGCAGGTCACCTGATCAGGGTTGGAGAAACTCATCAGAGAATGAGTTTTGGAGTAGCCACCCAGAGCACAATGGTCAAAGTCATTCAGGAGACAGCTTAGCTCTTAAGACAAGGGCACCAGTGTTATCATGCTACCTGGGGCCTTCGAGAGTTCATGTGGGATCTTCCTATGTGCTTCTAGCCCCATCTTGGTACAACAGGCAGGTTTTCCCTGCTATGTCCTTCTGATAAAAAGGGTGCAAATACCTAACAGCCTTTCTAAAGACACACTTGGCCCAACAAGATGGGAGGAATGGTCCAGTTTGCTCGTGTATCCCCTCTCTGCTCTGAGAATCATGATACCTTTGTGCATAGTCCAGGCAGGACCCTAGACCCCTTAGTTCTGACAGACAGGATATAAAACAGACTCAGCAACTAGAGTATGCTTGTGACTCTTTTATGATAGCCAGGAGACTTTTGGGCTCCATGGCCTCATTCCTCGATGTGTTGTAATGCAGTATGGACCCCACTGAGGCAATGTTTGAACAGGACTTCTCTGTCACTGGACACATGGAGAGTTAGGGCTTAAACCCCACATCCAGAAAAATTGTGCAAAGGGAGCTGCTAGCTCCCTATTTAGGTCTGTGCAAAGTATGACATATGTTTTCTTGAAAAACCCCAGTTGTCTGTTACCTGCAATAACCTAACCTCATTATGCTAAGGAGGATCCCTTCCATTCTACATATGCCTTCCAGCACACAGGAGTTATGACTGCTGCATCCTCTGCACAAACCTCCAAGGGTCCAACTCACTCTAGACACCAGGCTTCAGAGTGCAGCCTGCACCCTATGCGTTCCTCTGACCTCATCTGAGCAAGCACTTACCCCTGCACTTCCATACTGCAAACCCCACACCCTGCAGGCCCACTCACACCTGGAGCTGGGGCATGCAGCTGCTCTCCCTCATCTCAGGTCAGCTTCTTAACACTGAGCTCTGTCTTCTTCATCCTCTTCAATCTTATTTACCTTCCAGAAGCTCTAATTCATGAAGGCAGGCCTAGTCCAAGCTATGTTCTCTGCCTTCCCCAGTGAGGGCACCCAGGGGATCCCCTGCTGAATGACTCACCACGATGTTCTTATACTCCATTCGTCTTTGATTTTCTAGATGGACATGAATGGAGCAGCTGTCTCCCACTCGCTGGTTGTACAGAGGTACTGTGGAGCTCGGAGCAGAGACCTCGGGGGAACTGGACTTGAGCTCTGCCTCTGGCGATGGTGCTGCTCCTTCACTGGCCACCAGAGCAGCTCCTTGATGAGGCTCTAGCCCTGGGGTGGGCATTGGAAGTGAGTCTGTAGCTAGAGGAGAAAAGATTCCAACATGACAGACTGGACGTGAGCTTTGCAAAAACAGACAATCCACACTGTCTGCCACGAAGATCTCAGCCCCTGAGCCCACTGCTGGACCTATTCCCAGACAGGGGCATGGCCTGAGTGGACAATGGCTTCTCCTTGTTCCCAGCCCAACAGCAGCCATACACATTCCACCCTCTGGGACCAAACTCTGACCTATGAAGACCCTTATGTACACACCCCGGGCCTCCTGGAACTCAGGCTCTGCCTCGCTGGACTTGCCATCCTCCAGCTGTGCCAGCAGGTGGTGTGCTTGGCGCTCCAGATTCAAGCCACCCATGTACAGTTGAAGGTAAGGCAGCAGCAGCTGGAGAATCATGAGGCCTGGAGGCTGATGGAAAGCCTCGCTGTACTGCTCCATCCAGGTACCCGGGTTGATGGGCACGGCACTGTGAACAAGCAGGTGTGCAGTCAGCAGAAGCCTGGACGCTCTTCCCCACAGCCCCCACCACCAAAACTGGCCTTGGCAGCCTCTGCCTTACTGTCTCTGCACAGGCCAGTCCACCACAGCCAATACACTGTGGCTGTACACAGTGACAGGACAACTCTCTGTACAAAAAACTTACAACCTGGCAGCTTACTAATCTGGAAACAGTAGCCCTCACTTCTGGCCACATTCCACCTCATGGTGATGATGGTCTCTTGGTCTACTATGTTCATTGGGGTAGGACAAGATGCAGTCCTGTCTAAAGGAGGAACGGATGGTGACACATGCAGATAGCCTACTTCTGATACCATCAAAAGAGACAAGATAG